>NW_024470665.1:2047393-2199893 GCF_017639515.1 Carcharodon carcharias | reverse complement strand
AGAGAGAGAGAGAGACAGGCAGAGAGAGAGAGAGAGAGACAAGCAGAGAGAAAGAGAGAGAGAGAAGCAGAGAGAGAGAGAGAGAGACAAGCAGAGAGAGAGAGAGACAAGCAGAGAGAGAGAGAGACCAGCAGAGAGAGAGAGAGAGAGACAAGCAGAGAGAGAGAGAGATACCAGCAGAGAGAGACAGGCAGAGAGAGAGAGAGACAGGCAGAGAGAGAGAGAGACAGGCAGAGAGAGAGAGACAAGCAGAGAGAGAGAGAGAGACAAGCAGAGAGAGAGACAAGCAGAGAGGGAGAGAGAGATACCAGCAGAGAGAGAGAGACAGGCAGAGAGAGAGAGAGAGAAGCAGAGTGAGAGAGAGAGAAGCAGAGAGAGAGAGACCAGCAGAGAGAAAGAGAGACAAGCAGAGAGAGACAAGCAGAGAGAGAGAGAGAGACCAGCAGAGAGAGAGAGAGAGAGAGACAAGCAGAGAGAGAGAGAGAGAGACAAGCAGAGAGAGAGAGAGATACCAGCAGAGAGAGACAGGCAGAGAGAGAGAGAGAAGCAGAGAGGGAGAGAGGGATACCAGCAGAGAGAGAGAGAGACAGGCAGAGCGAGAGAGAGACAAGCAGAGAGAGAGAGAGAGAAGCAGAGAGAGAGAGACCAGCAGAGAGAGAGAGAGAGAGAGAGAGACCAGCAGAGAGAGAGAGAGAGAAGCAGAGAGAGACCAGCAGAGAGAGAGAGAGAGAGAGAGACAAGCAGAGAGAGAGAGACAAGCAGAGAGAGAGAGAGAGAGAGACAAGCAGAGAGAGAGAGAGAGAGAGACAAGCAGAGAGAGAGAGAGAGAGAGACCAGCAGAGAGAGAGAGACAAGCAGAGAGAGAAAGAGAGAGAGAGTGCAGCTAATTTGAGAGATTAAACCAACGCCGGGACCAGCGGATCTGGTGGGAGCTCCGGTAGCTATTTTCATCTTTCAGATCAATTCAGAAGCTTCCAGTTGATTGCAGAGAGAGAGAGAGAGAGAGAGAAAGGAGATCGAGAAGCAGCAGGAGCTCGGGAGACGCAAGGCGGATCGCAGGTAGGTGACAGAGAGAGAGACAGAGAGAGAGAGAGAGAGAGAGAAAAGTCTCAACTCACTTTCTCAAAACTTATTGCTACTTTTTGAAATGCGCCCAGCCCTCTTTGGCGTCCACCCCTTCTTGACCACTTGGGCCCCCTGATCTTTTACACCTGAACTCAGCCACTGGTTGGGGTCCCATCCACATTTGGGACATCCTCGTTCGAGGCCAGGCGGAGTTTCTGGTTTGGAAACGGGACCAAGGGCGCTGACAGACCCCCACCCCAGTGCCAAGCTGGACCTCACTGACTCCCGGGACGGGACCCCCTGCTCACCACCAGGTTTGGGGTTTGGCATTACTCGACCCCCTGATGTCCGTCCCGAAAATCCCACAGAGACAGGTCGCGATCCACAGCATCAAGAAACTTCCCCCCCTCCCCCCAACCCCCAACATTCACAGTCCCCATTCCAAACTCACTTTCTCCTTTTATCCCCCCACGTGTACCAGCCTCACTGGGGTAAGGGTCCCACACACACTGACTCTCACTGGGGTACGGGTCCCACACACACACTGACTCTCACTGGGGTACGGGTCCCACACACACTGACTCTCACTGGGGTACGGGTCCCACACACACTGACTCTCACTGGGGTACGGGACCCACACACACTGACTCTCACTGGGGTACGGGTCCCACACACACTGACTCTCACTGGGGTACGGGTCCCACACACACTGACTCTCACTGGGGTAAGGGTCCCACACACACACTGACTCTCACTGGGGTACGTGTCCCACACACACTGATTCTCACTGGGGTATGTGTCCCACACACACTGACTCTCACTGGGGTACGTGTCGCGCACACACTGAATCTCACTGGGGTACGGGTCCCACACACACTGACTCTCACTGGGGTACGTGTCCCACACACACTGAATCTCACTGGGGTACGGGTCCCACACACACTGACTCTCACTGGAGTACGGGTCCCAAAAACACTGACAATCACTGGGGTACGGGTCCCACGCACACTGACTCTCACTGGGGTACGGGTCCCATAAACACTGACAATCACTGGGATACGGGTCCCACACACATTGACTCTCACTGGGGAAAAGGTCCCACACACACTGACTCTCACTGGGGTTATATGTCCCACACACACTGACTCTCACTGGGGAAAAGGTCCCACACACACTGACTCTCACTGGGGTACGGGTCCCATAAACACTGACAATCACTGGGGTACGGGTCCCACACACACTGACTCTCACTGGGGTTATATGTCCCACACACACTGACTCTCACTGGGGAAAAGGTCCCACACACACTGACTCTCACTGGGGTTATATGTCCCACACACACTGACTCTCACTGGGGAAAAGGTCCCACACACACTGACTCTCACTGGGGTACGGGTCCCACACACACTGACTCTCACTAGGGTACAGGTCCCACACACACTGACTCTCAATGGGGTACGGGTCCCACACACACTGAATCTCACTGGGGTGTGGGTCCCACACACACTGAATCTCACGGGGGTACGGGTCCCACACACGTGGACTCTCACTGGGGTACGGGTCCAACACACACACTCTCACTGGGGTATGGGTGCCACACAAACTGACTCTCACTGATGTACGGGTCCCACACACACTGACTCACACTGGGGTACGGGTCCCACACACACTGACTCTCACTGGGATACGGGTCCCACACACACTGACTCTAACTGGGGTTATGTGTCCCACACACACTGACGCTCACTGGGGTAAGTGTCCCACACACACTGACTCTCACTGGGGTACGGGTCCCACACACACTGACTCTCACTGGGGTACGGGTCTCACGCACACTGACTCTCACAGGTGTACGGGTCCCATGCACACTGACTCTCTCTGGGGTACGGGTCCCACACATACTGACTCTCACTGGGGTAGGGGTCCCACACACACTGACTCTCACTGGGGTACGGGTCCCACACACACTGACTCTCACAGGTGTACGGGTCCCATGCACACTGACTCTCTCTGGGGTACGGGTCCCACACACACTAACTCTCACTGGGGTAGGGGTCCCACACACACTGACTCTCACTGGGGTACGGGTCCCATGCACACTGACTCTCACTGGGGTACGGGTCCAGCACACACTGACTCTCACTGGATACGGGTCCCAATCACACTGAATCTCACTGGGGTAAGTGTCCCACACACACTGACTCTCACTGGGGTACAGGTCCCACACACACTGACTCTCACTGGTGTACGGGTACCACACACACTGACTCTCTCTGGGGTATGGGTCCCACACACAATGACTCTCACTGGGGTAAGTGTCCCACACACACTGACTCTCACTGGGGTACGGGTCCCACACACACTGACTCTCACTGGGGTAAGTGTCACACACACACTGGCTCTCACTGGGGTACGGGTCTCACACACACTGACTCTCACTGGGTACGGGTACCAAACACACTGACTCTCACTGGGGTATGGGTCCCAGACACACACTGACTCTCACTGGGGTACGGGTCCCACACAAAATGACTCTCACTGGGGTACGGTTCCCACACACACTGACAATCAGTGCGGTACGGATCCCACACACACTGACATACACTGGGGTACGGGTCCCACACACACTGAATCTCACTGGGGTACGGGTCCCACACACACTGACTCTCACTGGAGTACGGGTCCCATAAACACTGACAATCACTGGGGTACGGGTCCCACACACACTGACTCTCACTGGTGAAAAGGTCCCACACACACTGACTCTCACAGAGGTACGGGTCCCACACACACTGACTCTCACTGGGTACGGGTACCAAACACACTGACTCTCACTGGGTACAGGTACCAAACACACTGACTCTCACTGGGGTATGGGTCCCAGACACACACTGACTCTCACTGGGGTACGGGTCCCACACAAAATGACTCTCACTGGGGTACGGTTCCCAAACACACTGACAATCACTGGGGTGCGGCTCCCACACATACTGAATCTCACTGGGGTACGGATCTCACACACACAGACTCTCACTGGGGTATGGATCCCACACACACTGACATTCACTGGGGTACGGGTCCCACACACACTGACTCTCACTGGGGTACGGGTCCCACACACACTGAATCTCACTGGGGTACGGGTCCCAAACACACTGACTCTCACTGGAGTACGGGTCCCATAAACACTGACAATCACTGGGGTACGGGTCCCACGCACACTGACTCTCACTGGGGTATGGGTCCCATAAACACTGACAATCACTGGGGTACGGGTCCCACACACACTGACTCTCACTGGGGAAAAGGTCCCACACACACTGACTCTCACTGGTGAACGGGTACCACACACACTGACTCTCACTGGGGTTATGTGTCCCACACACACTGACTCTCACTGGGGTAAGGGTCCCACACACACTGACTCTCACTAGGGTACGGGTCCCACACACACTGACTCTCAATGGGGTACGGGTCCCACACACACTGAATCTCACTGGGGTGTGGGTCCCACACACACTGAATCTCACGGGGGTACGGGTCCCACACACATGGACTCTCACTGGGGTACGGGTCCCACACACACACTCTCACTGGGGTATGGGTGCCACACACACTGACTCTCACTGATGTACGGGTCCCACACACACTGACTCTCACTGGGATACGGGTCCCACACACACTGACTCTAACTGGGGTTATGTGTCCCACACACACTGACGCTCACTGGGGTAAGTGTCCCACACACACTGACTCTCACTGGGGTACGGGTCCCACACACACTGACTCTCACTGGGGTACGGGTCTCACGCACACTGACTCTCACAGGTGTACGGGTCCCATGCACACTGACTCTCTCTGGGGTACGGGTCCCACACATACTGACTCTCACTGGGGTAGGGGTCCCACACACACTGACTCTCACTGGGGTACGGGTCCCACACACACTGACTCTCACAGGTGTACGGGTCCCATGCACACTTATTCTCTCTGGGGTACGGGTCCAACACAAACTGACTCTCACTGGATACGGGTCCCAATCACACTGAATCTCACTGGGGATGTGTCCCACACACACTGACTCTCACTGGGGTACAGGTCCCACACACACTGACTCTCACTGGTGTACGGGTACCACATACACTGACTCTCTCTGGGGTATGGGTCCCACACACAATGACTCTCACTGGGGTAAGTGTCCCACACACACTGACTCTCACTGGGGTACGGGTCCCACACACACTGACTCTCACTGGGGTAAGTGTCACACACACACTGACTCTCACGGGGGTGCGGGTCTCACACACACTGACTCTCACTGGGCACGGGTACCAAACACACTGACTCTCACTGGGGTATGGGTCCCAGACACACACTGACTCTCACTGGGGTACGGGTCCCACACAAAATGACTCTCACTGGGGTACGGTTCCCACACACACTGACAATCACTGGGGTGCGGCTCCCACACATACTGAATCTCACTGGGGTACGGATCCCACACACACAGACTCTCACTGCGGTACGGATCCCACACACACTGACATTCACTGGGGTACGGGTCGCACACACACTGACTCTCACTGGGGTATGGGTCCCACACACACTGAATCTCACTGGGGTACGGGTCCCACACACACTGACTCTCACTGGAGTACGGGTCCCATAAACACTGACAATCACTGGGGTACGGGTCCCACGCACACTGACTCTCACTGGGGTACAGGTCCCACACACACAGACTCTCACTGGGTACGGGTACCAAACACACTGACTCTCACTGGGGTACGGGTCCCACACACACTGAGTCTCACTGGGGAAAAGGTCCCACACGCACTGACTCTCAATGGGGTACGGGTCCCAGACACACTGAATCTCACTGGGGTGTGGGTCCCACACACACTGACTCTCACTGAAGTACGGGTCCCACACAAACTGACTCTCACTGGGGTACGGGTCCCACACACACTGACTCTCACTGGGATACGGGTCCCACGCACACTGACGCTCACTGGGGTTATGTGTCCCACACACACTGACTCTCACTGGGGTAAGTGTCCCACACACACTGACTCTCACTGGGGTACGGGTCCCAGACACACACTGACTCTCACTGGGGTACGGGTCCCACTCACACTGACTCTCACTGGGGTACGGGTCCCACACACACTGACTCTCACTGGGGTAGGGGTCCCACACACACTGACTCTCACTGGGGTACGGGTCCCACACACACTGACTCTCACTGGGGTACGGGTCCCACACACACTGACTCTCACTGGATACGGGTCCCACACACACTGACTCTCACTGGGGTAAGTGTCCCACACACACTGACTCTCACTGGGGTACAGGTCCCACACACACTGACTCTCACTGGTGTACGGGTACCACACACACTGACTCTCTCTGGGGTACGGGTCCCACACACACTGACTCTCACTGGGGTAAGTGTCACACACACACTGACTCTCACTGGGGTACGGGTCCCACACACACACACACTGACTCTCACTGGGGTACGGGTCCCACACACACAGACTCTCACTGGGTATGGGTCCCACACACACTGACTCTCACTGGGGTACGGGTCCCACACACACTGACTCTTACTGGGGTACGGGTCCAACACACACTGACTCTCACTGGATACGGGTCCCAATCACACTGAATCTCACTGGGGATGTGTCCCACACACACTGACTCTCACTGGGGTACAGGTCCCACACACACTGACTCTCACTGGTGTACGGGTACCACACAAACTGACTCTCTCTGGGGTATGGGTCCCACACACAATGACTCTCACTGGGGTAAGTGTCCCACACACACTGACTCTCACTGGGGTACGGGTCCCACACACACTGACTCTCACTGGGTTAAGTGTCACACACACACTGACTCTCACTGGGGTACGGGTCTCACACACACTGACTCTCACTGGGTACGGGTACCAAACACACTGACTCTCACTGGGGTATGGGTCCCAGACACACACTGACTCTCACTGGGGTACGGGTCCCACACAAAATGACTCTCACTGGGGTACGGTTCCCACACACACTGACAATCACTGGGGTGCGGCTCCCACACATACTGAATCTCACTGGGGTACGGATCCCACACACACAGACTCTCACTGCGGTACGGATCCCACACACACTGACATTCACTGGGGTACGGGTCCCACACACACTGACTCTCACTGGGGTATGGGTCCCACACACACTGAATCTCACTGGGGTACGGGTCCCACACACACTGACTCTCACTGGAGTACGGGTCCCATAAACACTGACAATCACTGGGGTACGGGTCCCACGCACACTGACTCTCACTGGGGTACAGGTCCCACACACACAGACTCTCACTGGGTACGGGTACCAAACACACTGACTCTCACTGGGGTACGGGTCCCACACACACTGAGTCTCACTGGGGAAAAGGTCCCACACGCACTGACTCTCAATGGGGTACGGGTCCCACACACACTGAATCTCACTGGGGTGTGGGTCCCACACACACTGAATCTCACGGGGGTACGGGTCCCACACACACACTCTCACTGGGATATGGGTGCCACACACACTGACTCTCACTGATGTACGGGTCCCTCACACACTGACTCTCACTGGGGTACGGGTCCCACACACACTGACTCTCACTGGGATACGGGTCCCACACACACTGACGCTCACTGGGGTTATGTGTCCCACACACACTGACTCTCACTGGGGTAAGTGTCCCACACACACTGTCTCTCACTGGGGTACGGGTCCCACACACACTGACTCTCACTGGGGTACGGGTCCCACACACACTGACTCTCACTGGGGTAGGGGTCCCACACACACTGACTCTCACTGGGGTACGGGTCCCACACACACTGACTCTCACTGGGGTACGGGTCCCACACACACTGACTCTCACTGGATACGGGTCCCACACACACTGACTCTCTCTGGGGTACGGGTCCCACACACACTGACTCTCACTGGGGTGTCACACACACCCTGACTCTCACTGGGGTACGGGTCCCACACACACACACTGACTCTCACTGGGGTACGGGTCCCACACACACAGACTCTCACTGGGTACGGGTACCACACACACTGACTCTCACTGGGGTATGGGTCCCAGACACACACTGACTCACACTGGGGTACGGTCCCACACACACCGACTCTCACTGGTGTACGGGTCCCACATACACTGACTCCCAATGGGGTACGGGTCCCACGAACACTGACGCTCATTGGGCTACGGGTCGCACACCCACACTGACTCTCACTGGGGTACGGGTCCCACACACACTGACTCTCACTGGGGTACGGGTCCCACACACACTGACTCTCACTGGGGTAGAGGTCCCACACACGTTGACTCTCAGTGGTGTACGGGTCCCACACACACTGACTCTCACTGGGGTAAGTGTCACACACACACTGACTCTCACTGGGGTACGGGTCCCACACACACAGACTCTCACTGGGTACGGGTACCACACACACTGACTCTCACTGGGGTATGGGTCCCAGACACACACTGACTCTCACTGGGGTACGGTCCCACACACACTGACTCTCACTGGTGTACGGGTCCCACATACACTGACTCCCAATGGGGTACGGGTCCCACGAACACTGACGCTCATTGGGCTACGGGTCGCACACCCACACTGACTCTCACTGGGGTACGGGTCCCACACACACTGACTCTCACTGGGGTAGAGGTCCCACACACGCTGACTCTCAGTGGTGTACGGGTCCCACAAACACTGACTCTCACTGGGGTACGGGTCCCACAGACACTGACTCTCACTGGGGTAGAGGTCCCACACACACTGACTCTCGCTGGGGTACGGGTCCCACAAACACTGACTCTCACTTGATACGGGTCCCACACACACTGACTCTCAGTGGGGTACGGGTCCCACACACACACACTGACTCTCACTGGGGTACGGTTCCCACACACACTGACTCTCACTGCAGTATGGGTCCCAGACACACACTGACTCTCACTGGGGTACGGGACCCACACACACTGACTCTCACTGGGGTACGGGTCCCACACACACTGACTCTCACTGGGGTACGGGTCCCACACACACTGACTCTCACTGGGATACGGGTCCCACACACACTGACTCTCACTGCAGTATGGGTCCCAGACACACACTGACTCTCACTGGGGTACGGGTCCCACACACACTGACTCTCACTGGGGTACGGGTCCCACACACACTGACTCTCACTGGGGTACGGGTCCCACACACACTGACTCTCACTGGGGTACGGGTCCCACACACACTGACTCTCACTGGGGTACGGGACACACACACACTGACTCCCACTGTGGTACGGGTCCCACACACACTGACTCTCACTGGGGTACGGGACACACACACACTGACTCTCACTGTGGTACGGGTCTCACACACACTGACTCTCACTGGGATACGGGTCCCACACACACTGACACTCACTGGGGTACGGGTCCCACACACACTGACTCTCACTGGGGTTATGTGTACCACACACACAGATTCTCACTGGGGTTATGTGTCCCACACACACTGACTCTCACTGGGGTACGGGTCCCACACACACTGACTCTCACTGGGGTACGGGTCCAACACACACTGACTCTCACTGGGGTACGGGTCCCACACACACTGACTCTCTCTGGGGTACGGGTCCCACACACACTGACTCTCACTGGGGTACGGGTCCCACACACACTGACTCTCACTGGGGTACTGGTCCCACACACACTGACTCTCAGTGGGGTACGTTTCCAACACACACTTACTCTCACTGGGGTACACATCCCACACACACTGACTCTCACTGGGGTGCGGCTCCCACACACACTGACTCTCACTGGGGTACGGGTCCCACACACACTGACTCTCACTGGGGTACCGGTCCCACACACACTGACTCTCACTGGGATACGGGTCCCACACACACTGACTCTCACTGAGATACGGGTCCCACACACACTGACTCTCACTAGGGTTCAGTTCCCACACACACTGACAATCACTGGGATACGGGTCCCACACACACTGACTCTCACTGGGGTAAGGGTCCCACACACACTGACTCTCACTGGGGTACAGGTCCCACACACACTGACTCTCACTGGTGTACGGGTCCCACACACACTGACTCTCACTGGGGTACGGGCCTCACAGACCCTGAATCTCACTGGTGTACGGGTCCCACACACACTGACTCTCACTGGGGTACGGGTCCCACACACATTGACTCTCATTGGGGTCTGCGTCCCACAAACATTGACTCTCATTGGGGTCTGGGTCCCACACACACTGACTCTTACTGGGGTCTGGGTCCCACACGCACTGACTCTTACTGGGGTCTGGGTCCCACACGCACTGACCCTCACTGTGGTACGGGTCCCACACACACTGACCCTCACTGGGGTACGGGTCCCACACACACTGACTCTCACTGGGGTTATATGTCCCACACACACTGACTCTCACTGGGGAAAAGGTCCCACACACACTGACTCTCACTGGGGTACGGGTCCCACACACACTGACTCTCACTAGGGTACAGGTCCCACACACACTGACTCTCAATGGGGTACGGGTCCCACACACACTGAATCTCACTGGGGTGTGGGTCCCACACACACTGAATCTCACGGGGGTACGGGTCCCACACACGTGGACTCTCACTGGGGTACGGGTCCAACACACACACTCTCACTGGGGTATGGGTGCCACACAAACTGACTCTCACTGATGTACGGGTCCCACACACACTGACTCACACTGGGGTACGGGTCCCACACACACTGACTCTCACTGGGATACGGGTCCCACACACACTGACTCTAACTGGGGTTATGTGTCCCACACACACTGACGCTCACTGGGGTAAGTGTCCCACACACACTGACTCTCACTGGGGTACGGGTCCCACACACACTGACTCTCACTGGGGTACGGGTCTCACGCACACTGACTCTCACAGGTGTACGGGTCCCATGCACACTGACTCTCTCTGGGGTACGGGTCCCACACACACAGACTCTCACTGGGTATGGGTCCCACACACACTGACTCTCACTGGGGTACGGGTCCCACACACACTGACTCTTACTGGGGTACGGGTCCAACACACACTGACTCTCACTGGATACGGGTCCCAATCACACTGAATCTCACTGGGGATGTGTCCCACACACACTGACTCTCACTGGGGTACAGGTCCCACACACACTGACTCTCACTGGTGTACGGGTACCAAACACACTGACTCTCACTGGGGTATGGGTCCCAGACACACACTGACTCTCACTGGGGTACGGGTCCCACACAAAATGACTCTCACTGGGGTACGGTTCCCACACACACTGACAATCACTGGGGTGCGGCTCCCACACATACTGAATCTCACTGGGGTACGGATCCCACACACACAGACTCTCACTGCGGTACGGATCCCACACACACTGACATTCACTGGGGTACGGGTCCCACACACACTGACTCTCACTGGGGTATGGGTCCCACACACACTGAATCTCACTGGGGTACGGGTCCCACACACACTGACTCTCACTGGAGTACGGGTCCCATAAACACTGACAATCACTGGGGTACGGGTCCCACGCACACTGACTCTCACTGGGGTACAGGTCCCACACACACAGACTCTCACTGGGTACGGGTACCAAACACACTGACTCTCACTGGGGTACGGGTCCCACACACACTGAGTCTCACTGGGGAAAAGGTCCCACACGCACTGACTCTCAATGGGGTACGGGTCCCACACACACTGAATCTCACTGGGGTGTGGGTCCCACACACACTGAATCTCACGGGGGTACGGGTCCCACACACACACTCTCACTGGGATATGGGTGCCACACACACTGACTCTCACTGATGTACGGGTCCCTCACACACTGACTCTCACTGGGGTACGGGTCCCACACACACTGACTCTCACTGGGATACGGGTCCCACACACACTGACGCTCACTGGGGTTATGTGTCCCACACACACTGACTCTCACTGGGGTAAGTGTCCCACACACACTGTCTCTCACTGGGGTACGGGTCCCACACACACTGACTCTCACTGGGGTACGGGTCCCACACACACTGACTCTCACTGGGGTACGGGTCCCACACACACTGACTCTCACTGGGGTACGGGTCCCACACACACTGACTCTCACTGGATACGGGTCCCACACACACTGACTCTCACTGGGGTAAGTGTCCCACACACACTGACTCTCACTGGGGTACAGGTCCCACACACACTGACTCTCACTGGTGTACGGGTACCACACACACTGACTCTCTCTGGGGTACGGGTCCCACACACACTGACTCTCACTGGGGTGTCACACACACCCTGACTCTCACTGGGGTACGGGTCCCACACACACACACTGACTCTCACTGGGGTACGGGTCCCACACACACAGACTCTCACTGGGTACGGGTACCACACACACTGACTCTCACTGGGGTATGGGTCCCAGACACACACTGACTCTCACTGGGGTACGGTCCCACACACACTGACTCTCACTGGGGTACGGGTCCCACACACACTGACTCTCACTGGGGTAGAGGTCCCACACACGTTGACTCTCAGTGGTGTACGGGTCCCACACACACTGACTCTCACTGGGGTAAGTGTCACACACACACTGACTCTCACTGGGGTACGGGTCCCACACACACAGACTCTCACTGGGTACGGGTACCACACACACTGACTCTCACTGGGGTATGGGTCCCAGACACACACTGACTCTCACTGGGGTACGGTCCCACACACACTGACTCTCACTGGTGTACGGGTCCCACATACACTGACTCCCAATGGGGTACGGGTCCCACGAACACTGACGCTCATTGGGCTACGGGTCGCACACCCACACTGACTCTCACTGGGGTACGGGTCCCACACACACTGACTCTCACTGGGGTAGAGGTCCCACACACGCTGACTCTCAGTGGTGTACGGGTCCCACAAACACTGACTCTCACTGGGGTACGGGTCCCACAGACACTGACTCTCACTGGGGTAGAGGTCCCACACACACTGACTCTCGCTGGGGTACGGGTCCCACAAACACTTACTCTCACTTGATACGGGTCCCACACACACTGACTCTCAGTGGGGTACGGGTCCCACACACACACACTGACTCTCACTGGGGTACGGTTCCCACACACACTGACTCTCACTGCAGTATGGGTCCCAGACACACACTGACTCTCACTGGGGTACGGGTCCCACACACACTGACTATCACTGGGGTACGGGTCCCACACACACTGACTCTCACTGGATACGGGTCCCACACACACTGACTCTCACTGGGGTAAGTGTCCCACACACACTGACTCTCACTGGGGTACAGGTCCCACACACACTGACTCTCACTGGTGTACGGGTACCACACACACTGACTCTCTCTGGGGTACGGGTCCCACACACACTGACTCTCACTGGGGTGTCACACACACCCTGACTCTCACTGGGGTACGGGTCCCACACACACACACTGACTCTCACTGGGGTACGGGTCCCACACACACAGACTCTCACTGGGTACGGGTACCACACACACTGACTCTCACTGGGGTATGGGTCCCAGACACACACTGACTCTCACTGGGGTACGGTCCCACACACACTGACTCTCACTGGGGTACGGGTCCCACACACACTGACTCTCACTGGGGTAGAGGTCCCACACACGTTGACTCTCAGTGGTGTACGGGTCCCACACACACTGACTCTCACTGGGGTAAGTGTCACACACACACTGACTCTCACTGGGGTACGGGTCCCACACACACAGACTCTCACTGGGTACGGGTACCACACACACTGACTCTCACTGGGGTATGGGTCCCAGACACACACTGACTCTCACTGGGGTACGGTCCCACACACACTGACTCTCACTGGTGTACGGGTCCCACATACACTGACTCCCAATGGGGTACGGGTCCCACGAACACTGACGCTCATTGGGCTACGGGTCGCACACCCACACTGACTCTCACTGGGGTACGGGTCCCACACACACTGACTCTCACTGGGGTAGAGGTCCCACACACGCTGACTCTCAGTGGTGTACGGGTCCCACAAACACTGACTCTCACTGGGGTACGGGTCCCACAGACACTGACTCTCACTGGGGTAGAGGTCCCACACACACTGACTCTCGCTGGGGTACGGGTCCCACAAACACTTACTCTCACTTGATACGGGTCCCACACACACTGACTCTCAGTGGGGTACGGGTCCCACACACACACACTGACTCTCACTGGGGTACGGTTCCCACACACACTGACTCTCACTGCAGTATGGGTCCCAGACACACACTGACTCTCACTGGGGTACGGGTCCCACACACACTGACTATCACTGGGGTACGGGTCCCACACACACTGACTCTCACTGGGGTACGGGTCCCACACACACTGACTCTCACTGGGGTACGGGTCCCACACACACTGACTCTCACTGCAGTATGGGTCCCAGACACACACTGACTCTCACTGGGGTACGGGTCCCACACACACTGACTCTCACTGGGGTACGGGTCCCACACACACTGACTCTCACTGGGGTACGGGACACACACACACTGACTCTCACTGTGGTACGGGTCTCACACACACTGACTCTCACTGGGATACGGGTCCCACACACACTGACACTCACTGGGGTACGGGTCCCACACACACTGACTCTCACTGGGGTTATGTGTACCACACACACAGATTCTCACTGGGGTTATGTGTCCCACACACACTGACTCTCACTGGGGTACGGGTCCCACACACACTGACTCTCACTGGGGTACGGGTCCAACACACACTGACTCTCACTGGGGTACGGGTCCCACACACACTGACTCTCTCTGGGGTACGGGTCCCACACACACTGACTCTCACTGGGGTACGGGTCCCACACACACTGACTCTCACTGGGGTACTGGTCCCACACACACTGACTCTCAGTGGGGTACGTTTCCAACACACACTTACTCTCACTGGGGTACACATCCCACACACACTGACTCTCACTGGGGTACGGGTCCCACTCACACTGACTCTCACTGGGGTACGGGTCCCAAATACACTGACTCTCACTGGGGTGCGGCTCCCACACACACTGACTCTCACTGGGGTACGGGTCCCACACACACTGATTCTCACTGGGGTACCGGTCCCACACACACTGACTCTCACTGGGATACGGGTCCCACACACACTGACTCTCACTGAGATACGGGTCCCACACACACTGACTCTCACTAGGGTTCAGTTCCCACACACACTGACAATCACTGGGATACGGGTCCCACACACACTGACTCTCACTGGGGTAAGGGTCCCACACACACTGACTCTCACTGGGGTACAGGTCCCACACACACTGACTCTCACTGGTGTACGGGTCCCACACACACTGACTCTCACTGGGGTACGGGCCTCACAGACCCTGAATCTCACTGGGTTACGGGTCCCACACACACTGACTCTCACTGGGGTACGGGTCCCACACACATTGACTCTCATTGGGGTCTGCGTCCCACAAACATTGACTCTCATTGGGGTCTGGGTCCCACACACACTGACTCTTACTGGGGTCTGGGTCCCACACGCACTGACTCTTACTGGCGTCTGGGTCCCACACGCACTGACCCTCACTGTGGTACGGGTCCCACACACACTGACCCTCACTGGGGTACGGGTCCCACACACACTGACTCTCACTGGGGTTATATGTCCCACACACACTGACTCTCACTGGGGAAAAGGTCCCACACACACTGACTCTCACTGGGGTACGGGTCCCACACACACTGACTCTCACTAGGGTACAGGTCCCACACACACTGACTCTCAATGGGGTACGGGTCCCACACACACTGAATCTCACTGGGGTGTGGGTCCCACACACACTGAATCTCACGGGGGTACGGGTCCCACACACGTGGACTCTCACTGGGGTACGGGTCCAACACACACACTCTCACTGGGGTATGGGTGCCACACAAACTGACTCTCACTGATGTACGGGTCCCACACACACTGACTCACACTGGGGTACGGGTCCCACACACACTGACTCTCACTGGGATACGGGTCCCACACACACTGACTCTAACTGGGGTTATGTGTCCCACACACACTGACGCTCACTGGGGTAAGTGTCCCACACACACTGACTCTCACTGGGGTACGGGTCCCACACACACTGACTCTCACTGGGGTACGGGTCTCACGCACACTGACTCTCACAGGTGTACGGGTCCCATGCACACTGACTCTCTCTGGGGTACGGGTCCCACACATACTGACTCTCACTGGGGTAGGGGTCCCACACACACTGACTCTCACTGGGGTACGGGTCCCACACACACTGACTCTCACAGGTGTACGGGTCCCATGCACACTGACTCTCTCTGGGGTACGGGTCCCACACACACTAACTCTCACTGGGGTAGGGGTCCCACACACACTGACTCTCACTGGGGTACGGGTCCCATGCACACTGACTCTCACTGGGGTACGGGTCCAGCACACACTGACTCTCACTGGATACGGGTCCCAATCACACTGAATCTCACTGGGGTAAGTGTCCCACACACACTGACTCTCACTGGGGTACAGGTCCCACACACACTGACTCTCACTGGTGTACGGGTACCACACACACTGACTCTCTCTGGGGTATGGGTCCCACACACAATGACTCTCACTGGGGTAAGTGTCCCACACACACTGACTCTCACTGGTTACGGGTCCCACACACACTGACTCTCACTGGGGTAAGCGTCACACACACACTGGCTCTCACTGGGGTACGGGTCTCACACACACTGAGTCTCACTGGGTACGGGTACCAAACACACTGACTCTCACTGGGGTATGGGTCCCAGACACACACTGACTCTCACTGGGGTACGGGTCCCACACAAAATGACTCTCACTGGGGTACGGTTCCCACACACACTGACAATCACTGCGGTACGGATCCCACACACACTGACATACACTGGGGTACGGGTCCCACACACACTGACTCTCACTGGGGTATGGGTCCCACACACACTGACAATCACTGGGGTACGGGTCCCACACACACTGACTCTCACTGGAGTACGGGTCCCATAAACACTGACAATCACTGGGGTACGGGTCCCACACACACTGACTCTCACTGGTGAAAAGGTCCCACACACACTGACTCTCACAGAGGTACGGGTCCCACACACACTGACTCTCACTGGGTACGGGTACCAAACACACTGACTCTCACTGGGTACAGGTACCAAACACACTGACTCTCACTGGGGTATGGGTCCCAGAAACACACTGACTCTCACTGGGGTACGGGTCCCACACAAAATGACTCTCACTGGGGTACGGTTCCCAAACACACTGACAATCACTGGGGTGCGGCTCCCACACATACTGAATCTCACTGGGGTACGGATCTCACACACACAGACTCTCACTGGGGTATGGATCCCACACACACTGACATTCACTGGGGTACGGGTCCCACACACACTGACTCTCACTGGGGTACGGGTCCCACACACACTGAATCTCACTGGGGTACGGGTCCCACACACACTGACTCTCACTGGAGTACGGGTCCCATAAACACTGACAATCACTGGGGTACGGGTCCCACGCACACTGACTCTCACTGGGGTATGGGTCCCATAAACACTGACAATCACTGGGGTACGGGTCCCACACACACTGACTCTCACTGGGGAAAAGGTCCCACACACACTGACTCTCACTGGTGAACGGGTACCACACACACTGACTCTCACTGGGGTTATGTGTCCCACACACACTGACTCTCACTGGGGTAAGGGTCCCACACACACTGACTCTCACTAGGGTACGGGTCCCACACACACTGACTCTCAATGGGGTACGGGTCCCACACACACTGAATCTCACTGGGGTGTGGGTCCCACACACACTGAATCTCACGGGGGTACGGGTCCCACACACATGGACTCTCACTGGGGTACGGGTCCCACACACACACTCTCACTGGGGTATGGGTGCCACACACACTGACTCTCACTGATGTACGGGTCCCACACACACTGACTCACACTGGGGTACGGGTCCCACACACACTGACTCTCACTGGGATACGGGTCCCACACACACTGACTCTAACTGGGGTTATGTGTCCCACACACACTGACGCTCACTGGGGTAAGTGTCCCACACACACTGACTCTCACTGGGGTACGGGTCCCACACACACTGACTCTCACTGGGGTACGGGTCTCACGCACACTGACTCTCACAGGTGTACGGGTCCCATGCACACTGACTCTCACTGGGGTACGGGTCCCACACATACTGACTCTCACTGGGGTAGGGGTCCCACACACACTGACTCTCACTGGGGTACGGGTCCCACACACACTGACTCTCACAGGTGTACGGGTCCCATGCACACTTATTCTCTCTGGGGTACGGGTCCAACACAAACTGACTCTCACTGGATACGGGTCCCAATCACACTGAATCTCACTGGGGATGTGTCCCACACACACTGACTCTCACTGGGGTACAGGTCCCACACACACTGACTCTCACTGGTGTACGGGTACCACATACACTGACTCTCTCTGGGGTATGGGTCCCACACACAATGACTCTCACTGGGGTAAGTGTCCCACACACACTGACTCTCACTGGGGTACGGGTCCCACACACACTGACTCTCACTGGGGTAAGTGTCACACACACACTGACTCTCACGGGGGTGCGGGTCTCACACACACTGACTCTCACTGGGCACGGGTACCAAACACACTGACTCTCACTGGGGTATGGGTCCCAGACACACACTGACTCTCACTGGGGTACGGGTCCCACACAAAATGACTCTCACTGGGGTACGGTTCCCACACACACTGACAATCACTGGGGTGCGGCTCCCACACATACTGAATCTCACTGGGGTACGGATCCCACACACACAGACTCTCACTGCGGTACGGATCCCACACACACTGACATTCACTGGGGTACGGGTCGCACACACACTGACTCTCACTGGGGTATGGGTCCCACACACACTGAATCTCACTGGGGTACGGGTCCCACACACACTGACTCTCACTGGAGTACGGGTCCCATAAACACTGACAATCACTGGGGTACGGGTCCCACGCACACTGACTCTCACTGGGGTACAGGTCCCACACACACAGACTCTCACTGGGTACGGGTACCAAACACACTGACTCTCACTGGGGTACGGGTCCCACACACACTGAGTCTCACTGGGGAAAAGGTCCCACACGCACTGACTCTCAATGGGGTACGGGTCCCAGACACACTGAATCTCACTGGGGTGTGGGTCCCACACACACTGACTCTCACTGAAGTACGGGTCCCACACAAACTGACTCTCACTGGGGTACGGGTCCCACACACACTGACTCTCACTGGGATACGGGTCCCACGCACACTGACGCTCACTGGGGTTATGTGTCCCACACACACTGACTCTCACTGGGGTACGGGTCCCAGACACACACTGACTCTCACTGGGGTACGGGTCCCACTCACACTGACTCTCACTGGGGTACGTGTCCCACACACACTGACTCTCACTGGGGTAGGGGTCCCACACACACTGACTCTCACTGGGGTAGGGGTCCCACACACACTGACTCTCACTGGGGTACGGGTCCCACACACACTGACTCTCACTGGGGTAAGTGTCCCACACACACTGACTCTCACTGGGGTACAGGTCCCACACACACTGACTCTCACTGGTGTACGGGTACCACACACACTGACTCTCTCTGGGGTACGGGTCCCACACACACTGACTCTCACTGGGGTAAGTGTCACACACACACTGACTCTCACTGGGGTACGGGTCCCACACACACACACACTGACTCTCACTGGGGTACGGGTCCCACACACACAGACTCTCACTGGGTATGGGTCCCACACACACTGACTCTCACTGGGGTACGGGTCCCACACACACTGACTCTTACTGGGGTACGGGTCCAACACACACTGACTCTCACTGGATACGGGTCCCAATCACACTGAATCTCACTGGGGATGTGTCCCACACACACTGACTCTCACTGGGGTACAGGTCCCACACACACTGACTCTCACTGGTGTACGGGTACCACACACACTGACTCTCTCTGGGGTATGGGTCCCACACACAATGACTCTCACTGGGGTAAGTGTCCCACACACACTGACTCTCACTGGGGTACGGGTCCCACACACACTGACTCTCACTGGGGTAAGTGTCACACACACACTGACTCTCACTGGGGTACGGGTCTCACACACACTGACTCTCACTGGGTACGGGTACCAAACACACTGACTCTCACTGGGGTATGGGTCCCAGACACACACTGACTCTCACTGGGGTACGGGTCCCACACAAAATGACTCTCACTGGGGTACGGTTCCCACACACACTGACAATCACTGGGGTGCGGCTCCCACACATACTGAATCTCACTGGGGTACGGATCCCACACACACAGACTCTCACTGCGGTACGGATCCCACACACACTGACATTCACTGGGGTACGGGTCCCACACACACTGACTCTCACTGGGGTATGGGTCCCACACACACTGAATCTCACTGGGGTACGGGTCCCACACACACTGACTCTCACTGGAGTACGGGTCCCATAAACACTGACAATCACTGGGGTACGGGTCCCACGCACACTGACTCTCACTGGGGTACAGGTCCCACACACACAGACTCTCACTGGGGTACGGGTCCCACACACACTGAGTCTCACTGGGGAAAAGGTCCCACACGCACTGACTCTCAATGGGGTACGGGTCCCACACACACTGAATCTCACTGGGGTGTGGGTCCCACACACACTGAATCTCACGGGGGTACGGGTCCCACACACACACTCTCACTGGGATATGGGTGCCACACACACTGACTCTCACTGATGTACGGGTCCCTCACACACTGACTCTCACTGGGGTACGGGTCCCACACACACTGACTCTCACTGGGATACGGGTCCCACACACACTAACGCTCACTGGGGTTATGTGTCCCACACACACTGACTCTCACTGGGGTAAGTGTCCCACACACACTGTCTCTCACTGGGGTACGGGTCCCACACACACTGACTCTCACTGGGGTACGGGTCCCACACACACTGACTCTCACTGGGGTAGGGGTCCCACACACACTGACTCTCACTGGGGTACGGGTCCCACACACACTGACTCTCACTGGGGTACGGGTCCCACACACACTGACTCTCACTGGATACGGGTCCCACACACACTGACTCTCACTGGGGTAAGTGTCCCACACACACTGACTCTCACTGGGGTACAGGTCCCACACACACTGACTCTCACTGGTGTACGGGTACCACACACACTGACTCTCTCTGGGGTACGGGTCCCACACACACTGACTCTCACTGGGGTGTCACACACACCCTGACTCTCACTGGGGTACGGGTCCCACACACACACACTGACTCTCACTGGGGTACGGGTCCCACACACACAGACTCTCACTGGGTACGGGTACCACACACACTGACTCTCACTGGGGTATGGGTCCCAGACACACACTGACTCTCACTGGGGTACGGTCCCACACACACCGACTCTCACTGGTGTACGGGTCCCACATACACTGACTCCCAATGGGGTACGGGTCCCACGAACACTGACGCTCATTGGGCTACGGGTCGCACACCCACACTGACTCTCACTGGGGTACGGGTCCCACACACACTGACTCTCACTGGGGTACGGGTCCCACACACACTGACTCTCACTGGGGTAGAGGTCCCACACACGTTGACTCTCAGTGGTGTACGGGTCCCACACACACTGACTCTCACTGGGGTAAGTGTCACACACACACTGACTCTCACTGGGGTACGGGTCCCACACACACAGACTCTCACTGGGTACGGGTACCACACACACTGACTCTCACTGGGGTATGGGTCCCAGACACACACTGACTCTCACTGGGGTACGGTCCCACACACACTGACTCTCACTGGTGTACGGGTCCCACATACACTGACTCCCAATGGGGTACGGGTCCCACGAACACTGACGCTCATTGGGCTACGGGTCCCACACACACTGACTCTCACTGGGGTAGAGGTCCCACACACGCTGACTCTCAGTGGTGTACGGGTCCCACAAACACTGACTCTCACTGGGGTACGGGTCCCACAGACACTGACTCTCACTGGGGTAGAGGTCCCACACACACTGACTCTCGCTGGGGTACGGGTCCCACAAACACTGACTCTCACTTGATACGGGTCCCACACACACTGACTCTCAGTGGGGTACGGGTCCCACACACACACACTGACTCTCACTGGGGTACGGTTCCCACACACACTGACTCTCACTGCAGTATGGGTCCCAGACACACACTGACTCTCACTGGGGTACGGGTCCCACACACACTGACTCTCACTGGGGTACGGGTCCCACACACACTGACTCTCACTGGGGTACGGGTCCCACACACACTGACTCTCACTGGGGTACGGGTCCCACACACACTGACTCTCACTGGGGTACGGGACACACACACACTGACTCCCACTGTGGTACGGGTCCCACACACACTGACTCTCACTGGGGTACGGGACACACACACACTGACTCTCACTGTGGTACGGGTCTCAAACACACTGACTCTCACTGGGATACGGGTCCCACACACACTGACACTCACTGGGGTACGGGTCCCACACACACTGACTCTCACTGGGGTTATGTGTACCACACACACAGATTCTCACTGGGGTTATGTGTCCCACACACACTGACTCTCACTGGGGTACGGGTCCCACACACACTGACTCTCACTGGGGTACGGGTCCAACACACACTGACTCTCACTGGGGTACGGGTCCCACACACACTGACTCTCTCTGGGGTACGGGTCCCACACACACTGACTCTCACTGGGGTACGGGTCCCACACACACTGACTCTCACTGGGGTACTGGTCCCACACACACTGACTCTCAGTGGGGTACGTTTCCAACACACACTTACTCTCACTGGGGTACACATCCCACACACACTGACTCTCACTGGGGTACGGGTCCCACTCACACTGACTCTCACTGGGGTACGGGTCCCAAATACACTGACTCTCACTGGGGTGCGGCTCCCACACACACTGACTCTCACTGGGGTACGGGTCCCACACACACTGACTCTCACTGGGGTACCGGTCCCACACACACTGACTCTCACTGGGATACGGGTCCCACACACACTGACTCTCACTGAGATACGGGTCCCACACACACTGACTCTCACTAGGGTTCAGTTCCCACACACACTGACAATCACTGGGATACGGGTCCCACACACACTGACTCTCACTGGGGTAAGGGTCCCACACACACTGACTCTCACTGGGGTACAGGTCCCACACACACTGACTCTCACTGGTGTACGGGTCCCACACACACTGACTCTCACTTGGGTACGGGCCTCACAGACCCTGAATCTCACTGGGTTACGGGTCCCACACACACTGACTCTCACTGGGGTACGGGTCCCACACGCACTGACTCTTACTGGGGTCTGGGTCCCACACGCACTGACCCTCACTGTGGTACGGGTCCCACACACACTGACCCTCACTGGGGTACGGGTCCCACACACACTGACTCTCACTGGGTACCGGTCCCACACACACTGACACTCACTGGAGTACGGGTCCCACACACACTGATTCTCACTGGGGTATGTGTCCCACACACACTGACTCTCACTGAGATATGGGTCCCACACACACTGACTCTCACTGGGGTACGGGTCCCACACACACACTGACAATCACTGGGGTAAGGGTCCCACACACACTGACTCTCACTGGGGTACGGGTCCCACACACACTGACTCTCACTGGGCTACGGGACCCACACACACTGACTCTCACTGGGGTACGGGTCCGACACACACTGACTCTCACTGGGTAAGGGTACCACACACACTGACTCTCACTGGGGTACGGGTCTCACACACACTGACTCGCACTGAGATGTGGGTCCCACACACACTGACTCTCACTGGGGTACTGGTCCCACACACACTGACTCTCACTGGGGTACGGGTCCCACACACATTGACTCTCATTGGGGTCTGGGTCCCACAAACATTGACTCTCATTGGGGTACTGGTCCCACACACACTGACTCTTACTGGGGTCTGGGTCCCACACGCACTGACTCTCACTGCGATACGGGTCCCACACACACTGACTCTCATTGGGATACGTGTCCCACACACACTGACATTCAAAGGGGTACGGGTCCCACACACACTGACATTCAAAGGGGTACGGGTCCTACACACACTGACTCTCACTGGGGTACGGGTCCCACACACACTGACTCTCACTGGGGTACGGGTCCGATACACACTGACTCTCACTGGGTACGGGTCCCACACACACTGACTCACACTGGGGTAAGTGTCCCACACACACTGACTCTCACTGGGGTACGGGTCCCAAACACACACACTGACTCTCACTGCGGTACGGGTCCTATACACACTGACTCTCACTGGGTAAGGGTACCACACACACTGACTCTCACTGGGGGACGGGTCTCACAGAGACTGACTCTCACCGGGGTACGGGTCCCACACACACTGACTATCACTGGGGTACGGGTCCCACACACACTGACTCTCACTGGGGTACGGGTCCCAAACACACACACTGACTCTCACTGCGGTACGGGCCCTGTACACACTGACTCTCACTGGGTAAGGGTACCACACACACTGACTCTCACCGGGGTACGGGTCCCACACACACTGACTCTCACTGGGGTACGGGTCCCACACACACTGACTATCACTGGGGTACGGGTCCCACACACACTGAATCTCACTGAGATACGGGTCCCACACACACTGACTCTCACTGGGGTACGGGTCCCACACACACTGACTATCACTGGGCTACGGGACCCACACACACTGACTCTCACTGGGTACGGGTCCCACACACACTGACTCTCACTGGGGTACGGGTCCCACACACACTGACTCTCACTGGGGTACGGGTCCCACACACATTGACTCTCATTGGGGTCTGGGTCCCACAAACATTGACTCTCATTGGGGTACGGGTCCCACACACACTGACTCTTACTGGGGTCTGGGTCCCACACGCACTGACTCTCACTGGGGTACGGGTCCCACACACACTGACCCTCACTGGGGTATGATTCCCACACACACTGACTCTCACTGGGGTACGGGTCCCACACACACTGACTCTCACTGAGGTACGGGACCCTTGCCCACTGACTCTCACTGGGGTAAGGGTCCCACACACACAGGTGATGTGATTGTCTGCGAAACAAGGGACCATCGATATAAGATCGTTACTAATAAATCCAATGCGGAATTCAGGAGAAACCTCTTTACCCAGAGCGTGGGGAGAATGTGGGACTCGCTCCCACAGGGAGTGGTCGAGGTGAATAGTGTTGAGGTATTAACGGGGAAGCTGGATAAACACATGAGAGTGAAAGGAATATAAGGATATGGGGATGGGGTGAGATGGAGAGAGGGGAGGGAGGAGGCTGGAGTGGAGCAGAAACACTGTCAAGGAGGAGATGAGACGAATGGCCTGTTTCTGTGTTGGTGAATTTTCAGCAATTAAACTGTTCAAATATTCCAATACTCCATATTCCTTCAAGGTTTTGATCTCATTATGAAGAGTCTTGAAATCATTTGGTCCAACTGAGCCGTATAATCCAGGCTAAAGTTCCCCAATACTAGTACTGCGGAAGTACAGCACTGTCAGAGGGTCAGTACTGAGGGAGTGCCGCACTGTTGGAGGGTCAGTACTGCGGAAGTACAGCACTGTTGGAGGGTCAGTACTGAGGGAGTGCCGCACTGTTGGATGGTCAGTACTGAGGGAGTGCCGCACTGTTGGAGGGTCAGTACTGAGGGAGTGCCGCACTGTTGGAGGGTCAGTACTGAGGGAGTGCGCACTGTTGGAGGGTCAGTACTGAGGGAGTGCTGCACTGTCGGAGGGTCAGTACTGAGGGAGTGCCGCACTGTTGGAGGGTCAGTACTGAGGGAGTGCCGCACTGTTGGAGGGTCAGTACTGAGGGAGTGCCGCACTGTCGGAGGGTCAGTACTGAATGAGTGCTGCACTGTCGGAGGGTCAGTACTGAGAGAGTGCCGCACTGTCAGAGGGTCAGTACTGAGGGAGTGCTGCACCTTCAGGGGGTCAGAACTGAGGGATTGCTGCACTGTAGGAGGGTCAGGACTGAGGGAGTGCGGCATTGTCGTACGGTCATACTGAGGGAGTGCTGCACTGTCAGAGGGTCAGTACTGAGGGAGCGCTGCACTGTCAGAGGGTCAGCACTGAGGGAGTGTGGCATTGTCGGAGGATCATACTGAGGGAGTGCTGCACTGTCAGAGGGTCAGCACTGAGGGAGTGTGGCATTGTCAGAGGGTCATACTGAGGGAGTGCTGCACTGTCGGAGGGTCAGTACTGAGGGTGTGCTGCATAGTCAAAGGGTCAGTAATGAGGGAGTGCTGCACTGTCGGGGGGTAAGTACTGAGGGAGTGCTGCACTGACGGACGGTCAGTACTGAGGGTGTGCTGCATAGTCAAAGGGTCATTACTGAGGGAGTGCTGCACTGTCAGAGGGTCAGTACTGAGGGAGGGCTGCACTGTCAGAGGGTCAGCACTGAGGGAGTGTGGCATTGTCGGAGGATCATACTGAGGGAGTGCTGCACTGTCAGAGGGTCAGCACTGAGGGAGTGTGGCATTGTCAGAGGGTCATACTGAGGGAGTGCTGCACTGTCGGAGGGTCAGTACTGAGGGAGTGCTGCACTGTCGGAGGGTCAGTACTGAGGGTGTGCTGCAGTGTCGAAGCGTCAGTGCTGAGGGAGCGCCACACTGTCAGAGGGTCATTACTGAGGGAGTGCTGCACTGTCAGAGGGTCAGTACTGAGAGAGTGCTGCAGTGTCGAAGCGTCAGTACTGACGGAGCGCCGCACTGTCAGAGTGTGAGTACTGAGGGAGTGCTGCACTGTCGGAGGGTAATTCTGAGAGAGTGCTGCACTGACAGAGGGTCAGTACTGAGGGAGTGCCGCACTGTCAGAGGGTCAGTACTGAGGGAGCACTGCAGTGTCGAAGCGACAGTGCTGAGGGAGCGCCGCACTGTCAGAGGGTCATTACTGAGGGAGTGCTGCACTGTCAGAGGGTCAGTACTGAGAGAGTGCCGCACTGTCAGAGGGTCAGTACTGAGGGAGTGCTGCACCTTCAGAGGGTCAGTATTCAGGGAGTGCTGCACTGTCAGAGGGTCAGTACTGAGGGAGTGCTGCACTGTCAGAGGGTCAGTACTGAGGGAGTGCTGCACCCTCGGTGGGTCAGTACTGAGGGAGTGCTGTACTGTCAGAGGGTCAGTACTGAGGGAGTGCTGCACTGTCAGAGGGTCAGTACTGAGAGAGTGCTGCAGTGTCGAAGCATCAGTACTGAGGGAGCGCCGCACTGTCAGAGGGTCAGTACTGAGGGAGTACTGCACTGTCAGAGGGTCAGTACTGAGTGAGTGCTGCACTGTCAGAGGGTCAGTACTGAGGGAGTGCTGCACTGTCGGAGGGTCATTCTGAGAGAGTGCTGCACTGTCAGAGGGTCAGTACTGAGGGAGTGCCGCACTGTCGGAGGGTCAGTACTGAGGGAGTGCTGCACCTTCAGAGGGTCAGCACTGAGGGAGTTTTGCACTGTCAGTGGGTCAGCACTGAGGGAGTGCTGCACTGTCAGTGGGTCAGCACTGAGGGAGTGCTGCACTGTCGGAGGGTCAGTACTAAAGGAGTGCTGCACTGTCGGGGGGTCAGTACTGAGGGAGTGCTGCACTGACGGAGGGTCAGTACTGAGGGTGTGCTGCATAGTCAAAGGGTCAGTACTGAGGAAGCGCTGCACTGTCAGAGGGTCAGTACTGAGGGAGCGCTACACTGTCAGAGGGTCAGCACTGAGAGAGTGCCGCACTGTCGGAGGGTCAGTACTGAGGGAGTGCTGCACCTTCAAAGGGTCAGTACTGAGGGAGTGCTGCACTGTCGGAGGGTCAGTACTGAGGGTGTGCTGCATAGTCAAAGGGTCAGTAATGAGGGAGTGCTGCACTGTCGGGGGGTAAGTACTGAGGGCGTGCTGCACTGACGGAGGGTCAGTACTGAGGGTGTGCTGCATAGTCAAAGGGTCAGTACTGAGGGAGCGCTACACTGTCAGAGGGTCAGCACTGAGGGATTGCTGCACTGTAGGAGGGTCAGGACTGAGGTAGCATTGCACTGTCCAAGGGTCAGTATTGAGGGAGAGTGGCATTGTCGTAGTGTCATACTGAGGGAGTGCTGCACTGTCAGAGGGTCAGTACTGAGGGAGCGCTGCAGTGTCGAAGCGTCAGTGCTGAGGGAGCGCCGCACTGTCAGAGGGTCATTACTGAGGGAGTGCTGCACTGTCAGAGGGTCAGTACTGAGGGAGGGCTGCACTGTCAGAGGGTCAGCACTGAGGGAGTGTGGCATTGTCGGAGGATCATACTGAGGGAGTGCTGCACTGTCAGAGGGTCAGCACTGAGGGAGTGTGGCATTGTCAGAGGGTCATACTGAGGGAGTGCTGCACTGTCGGAGGGTCAGTACTGAGGGAGCGCCACACTGTCAGAGGGTCATTACTGAGGGAGTGCTGCACTGTCAGAGGGTCAGTACTGAGGGAGTGCTGCACTGTCAGAGGGTCAGTACTGAGAGAGTGCTGCAGTGTCGAAGCGTCAGTACTGACGGAGCGCCGCACTGTCAGAGTGTGAGTACTGAGGGATTGCTGCACTGTCGGAGGGTAATTCTGAGAGAGTGCTGCACTGACAGAGTGTCAGTACTGAGGGAGTGCCGCACTGTCAGAGGGTCAGTACTGAGGGAGCACTGCAGTGTCGAAGCGACAGTGCTGAGGGAGCGCCGCACTGTCAGAGGGTCATTACTGAGGGAGTGCTGCACTGTCAGAGGGTCAGTACTGAGAGAGTGCCGCACTGTCAGAGGGTCAGTACTGAGGGAGTGCTGCACCTACAGAGGGTCAGTATTCAGGGAGAGCTGCACTGTCAGAGGGTCAGTACTGAGGGAGTGCTGCACTGTCAGAGGGTCAGTACTGAGGGAGTGCTGCACCCTCGGTGGGTCAGTACTGAGGGAGTGCTCTACTGTCAGAGGGTCAGTACTGAGGGAGTGCTGCACTGTCAGAGGGTCAGTACTGAGAGAGTGCTGCAGTGTCGAAGCATCAGTACTGAGGGAGCGCCGCACTGTCAGAGGGTCAGTACTGAGGGAGTACTGCACTGTCAGAGGGTCAGTACTGAGTGAGTGCTGCACTGTCAGAGGGTCAGTACTGAGGGAGTGCTGCACTGTCGGAGGGTCATTCTGAGAGAGTGCTGCACTGTCAGAGGGTCAGTACTGAGGGAGTGCCGCACTGTCGGAGGGTCAGTACTGAGGGAGTGCTGCACCTTCAGAGGGTCAGCACTGAGGGAGTTTTGCACTGTCAGTGGGTCAGCACTGAGGGAGTGCTGCACTGTCAGTGGGTCAGCACTGAGGGAGTGCTGCACTGTCGGAGGGTCAGTACTAAAGGAGTGCTGCACTGTCGGGGGGTCAGTACTGAGGGAGTGCTGCACTGACGGAGGGTCAGTACTGAGGGTGTGCTGCATAGTCAAAGGGTCAGTACTGAGGAAGCGCTGCACTGTCAGAGGGTCAGTACTGAGGGAGCGCTACACTGTCAGAGGGTCAGCACTGAGAGAGTGCCGCACTGTCGGAGGGTCAGTACTGAGGGAGTGCTGCACCTTCAAAGGGTCAGTACTGAGGGAGTGCTGCACTGTCAGAGGGTCAGTACTGAGGGAGTGCTGCACTGTCAGAGGGTCAGTACTGAGGGAGTGCTGCACTGTCAGTGGGTCAGTACTGAGGGAGTGCTGCACTGTCGGAGGGTAAGTACTGAGGGAGTGCCGCACTGTCAGAGGGTCAGTACTGAGAGAGTGCTGCAGTGTCGAAGCGTCAGTACTGAGGGAGCGCCGCACTGTCAGAGGGTCATTACTGAGGGAGTGCTGCACTGTCAGAGGGTCAGTACTGAGAGAGTGCTGCAGTGTCGAAGCGTCAGTACTGACGGAGCGCCGCACTGTCTGAGGGTCAGTACTGAGGGAGTGCAGCACTGTCAGAGGGTCAGTACTGAGTGAGTGCCGCACTGTCGGAGGGTCAGTACTGAGGGAGTGCTGCACCTTCAGAGGGTCAATACTGAGGGAGTTCTGCACTGTCAGAGGGTCAGCACTGAGGGAGTGTGGCTTTGTCAGAGGGTCATACTGAGGGAGTGCTGCACTGTCGAAGGGTCAGTACTAAAGGAGTGCTGCATTGTCGGGGGTCAGTACTGAGGGAGTGCTGCACTGTCAGAGGGTCAGTATTGAGGGAGCGCTGCACTGTCAGAGGGTCAGCACTGAGGGATTGCTGCACTGTAGGACGGTCAGGACTGAGGGAGTGCCGCACTGTCCAAGGGTCAGTACTGAGGGAGTGCGGCATTGTCGTAGGGTCATACTAAGGGAGTGCTGCACTGTCAGAGGGTCAGTATTGAGGGAGCGCTGCACTGTCAGAGGGTCAGCACTGAGGGATTGCTGCACTGTAGGAGGGTCAGGACTGAGGGAGTGCCGCACTGTCCAAGGGTCAGTACTGAGGGAGTGCTGCACTGTCAGAGGGTCAGTATTGAGGGAGCGCTGCACTGTCAGAGGGTCAGCACTGAGGGATTGCTGCACTGTAGGAGGGTCAGGACTGAGGGAGTGGCGCACTGTCCAAGGGTCAGTACTGAGGGAGTGCGGCATTGTCGTAGGGTCATACTAAGGGAGTGCTGCACTGTCAGAGGGTCAGTACTGAGGGAGTGCTGCACTATCAGAGGGTCAGTACTGAGGGAATGCTGCACTGTCAGAGGGTCAGTACTGAGGGAGTGCTGCACTGTCAGAGGGTCAGTACTGAGGGAATGCTGCACTGTCAGAGGGTCAGTACTGAGGGAGTGCTGCACTGTCAGAGGGTCAGTACTGAGGGAGTGCTGCACTGTCAGAGGTTCAGTACTGAGGGAGTGCTGCACTGTCAGAGGGTCAGTACTGAGGGAGTGCTGCACTGTCAGAGGGTCAGTACTGAGGGAGTGCTGCACTGTCAGAGGGTCAGTACTGAGGGAGTGCTGCACCCTTGGTGGGTCAGTACTGAGGGAGTGCTGTACTGTCAGAGGGTCAGTACTGAGGGAGTGCTGCACTGTCAGAGGGTCAGTACTGAGAGAGTGCTGCAGTGTCGAAGCATCAGTACTGAGGGAGCGCCGCACTGTCAGAGGGTCAGTACTGAGGGAGTGCTGCACTGTCAGAGGGTCAGTACTGAGTGAGTGCTGCACTGTCAGAGGGTCAGTACTGAGGGAGTGCTGCACTGTCGGAGGGTCATTCTGAGAGAGTGCTGCACTGTCAGAGGGTCAGTACTGAGGGAGTGCCGCACTGTCGGAGGGTCAGTACTGAGGGAGTGCTGCACCTTCAGAGGGTCAGCACTGAGGGAGTTCTGCACTGTCAGTGGGTCAGCACTGAGGGAGTGCTGCACTGTCGGAGGGTCAGTACTAAAGGAGTGCTGCACTGTCGGGGGGTCAGTACTGAGGGAGTGCTGCACTGTCAGAGGGTCATTACTGAGGGAGTGCTGCACTGTCAGAGGGTCAGTACTGAGTGAGTGCCGCACTGTCGGAGGGTCAGTACTGAGGGAGTGCTGCACTGTCAGACGGTCATTCTGAGAGAGTGCTGCACTGTCAGAGTGTCAGTACTGAGGGAGTGCCGCACTGTCGGAGGGTCAGTACTGAGGGAGTGCTGCACCTTCAGAGGGTCAATACTGAGGGAGTTCTGCACTGTCAGAGGGTCAGCACTGAGGGAGTGTGGCATTGTCAGAGGGTCAGCACTGAGGGAGTGTGGCATTGTCAGAGGGTCATACTGAGGGAGTGCTGCACTGTCGAAGGGTCAGTACTAAAGGAGTGCTGCACTGTCGGGGGTCAGTACTGAGGGAATGCTGCACTGTCAGAGGGTCAGTACTGAGGGAGTGCTGCACTGTCAGAGGTTCAGTACCGAGGAAGTGCTACACTGTCAGAAGGTCAGTACTGAGGGGGTTCTGCACTGTCGGATGATCAGTACTGAGGGAGTGCTGCACTGTCAGAGGGTCAGTACTGAGGGAGTGCTGCACTGTAGGAGGGTCAGTACTGAGGGAGTGCTGCACTGTCAGAGGGTCAGCACTGAGGGATTGCTGCACTGTAGGAGGGTCAGGACTGAGGGAGTGCCGCACTGTCCAAGGGTCAGTACTGAGGGAGTGCTGCACTGTCAGAGGGTCAGTACTGAGGGAATGCTGCACTGTCAGAGGTTCAGTACTGAGGGAGTGCTGCACTGTCAGAAGGTCAGTACTGAGGGAGTTCTGCACTGTCGGACGATCAGTACTGAGGGAGTGCTGCACTGTCAGAGGGTCAGTACTGAGGGAGTGCTACACTGTCAGAGGATCAGTACTGAGGGAGTGCCGCACTGTCAGATGGTCAGTACTGAGAGAGTGCTGCAGTGTCGAACCGTCAGTACTGCGGGAGCGCCGCACTGTCAGAGGGTCATTACTGAGGGAGTGCTGCACTGTCAGAGGGTCAGTACTGAGTGAGTGCTGCACTGTCAGAGGTTCAGCACTGAGGGAGCACTGCACTGTCAGAGGGTGAGTACTGAGGGAGTTCCGCACTGTCGGAGGGTCAGTACTGAGGGAGTGCTGCACCTTCAGAGGGTCAGTACTGAGGGAGTGCTGCACTGTCAGAGGTTCAGTACTGAGGGAGTTCTGCACTGTCAGAGGGTCAGTACTGAGGGAGTGTGTCATTGTCAGAGGGTCCTACTGAGGGAGTGCTGCACTGTCGGAGGGTCAGTACTGAGGAAGCGCTGCATAGTCAGAGGGTCAGTACTGAGGAAGCACTGCACTGTCAGAGGGTCAGTACTGAGGGATTGCTGCACTATAGGAGGGTCAGGACTGAGGGAGTGCTGCACTGACAGAGGGTCAGTACTGAGGGAGTGCGGCATTGTCGTAGGGTCATACTGAATGAGTGCTGCACTGTCAGAGGGTCAGTACTGAGAGAGCGCTGCAGTGTCAGAGGGTTAGTACTGAGGGAGTGTTGCGCTGTCAGATGGTCAGTACTGAGGGAGTGCTGCACTGTCAGAGGGTCAGTACTGAGGGAATGCTGCACTGTCAGAGGGTCAGTGCTGAGGGATGCTGCACTGTCAGAGGGTCAGTACTGAGCGAGTGCTGCACTGTTAGTGGGTCAGTACTGAGGGAGTTCTGCACTGTCGGAGCATCAGTACTGCGGGCGTGCTGCACTGTCAGAGGGTCATTGCTGAGGAAGTGCTGCGCTGTAGGAGGGTCAGTACTGAGGGAGTGCTGCGCTGTCAGAGGGTCAGTACTGAGGGAGTGTGGATTGTCGGAGGGTCAGTACTAAAGGAGTGCCGCACTGTCAGAGGGTCAGTAATGAGGGAGTGCTGCACTGTCAGAGGGTCAGTAATGAGGGAGTGCCGCATTGTCAGAGGTTCAGTACTGAGGGAGATCTGCACTGTCAGAGGGTCAGTACTGAGGGAGTGTGTCATTGTCAGAGGGTCCTACTGAGGGAGTGCTGCACTGTCGGAGGGTCAGTACTGAGGAAGCGCTGCATAGTCAGAGGGTCAGTACTGAGGAAGCACTGCACTGTCAGAGGGTCAGTACTGAGGGATTGCTGCACTATAGGAGGGTCAGGACTGAGGGAGTGCTGCACTGACAGAGGGTCAGTACTGAGGGAGTGCGGCATTGTCGTAGGGTCATACTGAATGAGTGCTGCACTGTCAGAGGGTCAGTACTGAGGGAGCGCTGCAGTGTCAGAGGGTTAGTACTGAGGGAGTGTTGCGCTGTCAGATGGTCAGTACTGAGGGAGTGCTGCACTGTCAGAGGGTCAGTACTGAGGGAATGCTGCACTGTCAGAGGGTCAGTGCTGAGGGATGCTGCACTGTCAGAGGGTCAGTACTGAGCGAGTGCTGCACTGTTAGTGGGTCAGTACTGAGGGAGTTCTGCACTGTCGGAGCATCAGTACTGCGGGCGTGCTGCACTGTCAGAGGGTCATTGCTGAGGGAGTGCTGCGCTGTAGGAGGGTCAGTACTGAGGGAGTGCTGCGCTGTCAGAGGGTCAGTACTGAGGGAGTGTGGATTGTCAGAGGGTCAGTACTAAGGGAGTGCCGCACTGTCAGAGGGTCAGTAATGAGGGAGTGCTGCACTGTCAGAGGGTCAGTAATGAGGGAGTGCCGCATTGTCAGTGGTTTAGTACTGAGGGAGTGTGGATTGTCGGAGGGTCAGTACTGAGGGAGTGCCGCACTGTCGGAGGGTCAGTACTGAGGGAGAGCTGCACTGTCGGAGGGTCAGTACTGAGGGAATGCCGCACTGTCGGAGGGTCAGTACTGAGGGAGAGCTGCACTGTCGGAGGGTCAGTACTGAGGGAGCGCTGCACTGTCAGAGGGTCAGTACTGAGAGAGTGCCGCACTGTCGGAGGGCCAGTACTGAGGGAGTGCTGCACCTTCAAAGGGTCAGTACTGAGTGAGTGCTGCACTGCCAGATAGTCAGCACTGAGGGAGTGCGCACTGTCAGAGGGTCAGTACTGAGGGAGTGCTGCACTGTCAGAGGGTCAGTACTGAGCGAGTGCTGAACTGTAGGAGGGTCAGTACTGAGGGAGTGCTGCGCTGTCCGAGGGTCGGTACTGTGGGAGTGCTGCGCTGTCGGAGGATCATACTGAGGGAGTGCTGCACTGTTAGAGGGTCAGCACTGAGGGAGTGTGGCATTGTCAGAGGGTCATACTGAGTGAGTGCTGCACTGTCGAAGGGTCAGTACTGAGGGAGTGCTGCACTGACGGAGGGTCAGTACTGAGGGAGTGCTGCATAGTCAAAGGGTCAGTACTGAGGGAGTGCTGCACTGTCTGAGGATCTGTACTGAGGGTGCGCTACACTGTCAGAGGGTCAGCACTGAGGGATTGCTGCACTGTCAGAGGGTCAGTACTGTGGGAGTGCTGCACTGTGGGAGTGTCAGTACTGAGGGAGTGCTGCACTGTCGGACGGTCGGTACTGAGGGAGTGCTGCACTGTCTGAGGGTCAGTACTGAGGGAGTGCTGCACTATCAGAGGGTCAGTACTGAGGGACTGCTGCACTGTCGGAGAGTCAGTACTGAGGGAGTGCTGCACTGTCAGACGTTCTGTTTTTCAAACGAGACACCAAAACGAAGCTCCGTCTGCCCCCTCGGGTGGGTGTAAAAGATCCCACGGCCTCTATTTGGAAAAATAGTCCGGTGGGGAGGGGAGGGGGAGAAGTTCTCCTTGGTGTCCTGGGGGCAATATTATCCCTCAACCAACTTCAGTGAGGAGACAAGATGATCTGTGCCATTATCACCCTGCTGTTTGTGGGACCTTGCAGTGCGCTGATTGGCTGTCACGTTTCGTACAGTTTTATAACCGTGACCACACAGCCAAAAATAAAACTACATGGGCTGTGAAACACATTGGACATCCTGAGCTGGTGAGAGGATGCTAGAAAAATGTAAGTTCATTCTTTCTCTGCTTCTGTCGTTCCTGTTCACTTATCCTCTCTCTCTCTCTTTTTCTGTCTCTCCAACTCCACTCTCTCCTCAATGCTGGAAGGCTGGAGGTGGTCTAAAGGGCTCTTGGGTAACATTGTTGAAAGGGATGGAAATTGCTCTGAGGACTAGGATTGGCGAGGGAAAGTTAAAGCTCGCTTCAAATAGCGTCAGGTCTTCAGCAATTGCTGGACCCAGCTCCAACTTTGCAGGGACTTCCTAGCCCTTACAAACATCAGTCTGATATTGGCCAGTCATTCCGATCGGTGAATGAGTGGGTGACTGTGCGATTGATCAGGTTAATTGGCATGTGTTTGGTTGCAGAGGTAGAGAGAGAGACAGAAGAAGGGATGGAGCGGTGAGCCACAGTCGCTGTGGGCTGGTGCATAGTTAACGGGGAGGAGAAAGGTATTGCAATAATGAGGTGTGATTGTGTGAAGCCAATGTGAATTCAGTCAACATGCAACAGAGTTTGGCAGAGAGAGACCTGATACCCTGTTGTGTTTGAAAATTTTGGACTAGCATGAATTACAGACTGGAATCTAATCAAGGGGTTCAGGGTGGTTTATATACAGAATAACAAATACCCGGGAGTGAGTTACAGACTGGAATCTAATCGAGGGGTTCAGGGTGGTTTATATATAGCATAACAGATATCCGGGAGTGAGTTACAGACTGGAATCTAATCGAGGGGTTCGGGGGGATAATATATAGCATAACAGATACCCGGGAGTGAGTTACATACTGGAATCTAATCGAGGGGTTCAGGGTGGTTTATATACAGAATAACAGATAACCGAGAGTGAGTTTCAGACTGGAATCTAATCGAGGGGTTCGTGGGGGTTTATATATAGAATAACAGATACCCGGGAGTGAGTTACAGGCTGGAATCTAATTGAGGGATTTCAGGGTGGTTTATGTATAGAATAACAGATACCCGGGAGCAAGTTACAGACTGGAATCTAATCGAGGGGTTCGGGGTGGTTTATATATAGAATAACAGATACCCGGGAGTGAGTTACAGACTGGAATCTAATTGAGGGATTTCAGGGTGGTTTATATTTAGAATAACAGATACCCGGGAGTGAGTTACAGACTGGAATCTAATCGAGGGGTTCGGGGTGGTTTATATATAGAATAACAGATACCCGGGAGTGAGTTACAGACTGGAATCTAATCGAGGGATTTCAGGGTGGTTTATATTTAGAATTACAGATACCCGGGTGTGAGTTACAGACTGGAATCTAATCGAGAAGTTCGGGGTGGTTTATATATAGAATAACAGATACCCGGGAGTGAGTTACAGACTGGAATCTAATCGAGGGATTTCAGGGTGGTTTATATTTAGAATAACAGATACCGGGGGGTGAGTTACAGACTGGAATCTAATCGAGGGGTTCGGGGTGGTTTATATATAGAATAACAGATACCGGGGGGTGAGGTACAGACTGGAATCTAATCGAGGGATTTCAGGGTGGTTTATATTTAGAATAACAGATACCGGGGGGTGAGGTACAGACTGGAATCTGATTGATGACCTAGCCATACCAGGAAATCCAGTGAGCACTGAGGTGTGGCTAAAGAACAGAAATCAGCAGAGATTCGGTGGTAAGCACAGTGAGAGCCACGCCTCTGTGTTGACACGATTATTTTTACCACAATCTGTAACCAACCCGCTTTCTTCACAGCTCACCAACAGTTACCCAATAACAACGTCCTTTACCATAACACTACTGGAGCCAACCACACCCTCCCTACCAAACACAGCCATCAGCGGCCTCGAAACCACATACTTAACGGTGCCCAGCTCCTGCCCTGTGTCCGACCGATTGCCCCCTCTCTGTCCCGGGGCAGGCCTTGACCCCACGTCCGCGAGGCAAGAGGTGGGGGAGGTGAGGGGGTCAGTCCTGCGCGCTGGGGTCTGCAAGGTTCCCACCACCCCCCCCCCCCCCAGTCCCCCCCCCCAACCCGCCGCACTCCACCACCCGGTTTGTCGGGCGGACGCAAAGCCAATAGAAGGGCTGAGGCAGAGGGGGTAAAGTACAAACGTTGGATGAGTGAGTGTGCGCGAGTCAGAGAGAGAGAAAGCAAAGGGAGACTGCCCACGGAGCTCTTAGTAATCTCTGAAGTTCTGATGGAGGTGTTGGCTGGGTAGGTACAGTGTCTGAATTTCCTGTTATTGTGAGCTGTCGTGTAATGGTTTCGGATTGAGATCGCAGTCCAAGACAACACGCAGACTAAAAATGCTGGCGTTGGAGCTCATGATGGGATGGAAGGGCGGGGGTGGGGTAGTAGCAGGCGTGGGGGTGGAGAGCGGTTTGGTGAATGGGATGAGACAACAGTTTCACGTTTCCACAGACCCCCTTCGCGCCTTCGCGGGGTGGGGGGAGGTTGGGGGGGGGGGGGGGTGGAATGTCCCAAAGAGGCATGTCTGCAGCGACTCAGGTTTGCGCACAGCAAGATTCCACAGAGCTGCACCAAATGCATCGCCATTTTTCCTTCCCTCCCGCTGTTCCTGGTTGAGGGAGAAGTCTCAGGAGTCTGGCCAGCTGCTGGGACCCAGCTTTCCCAAAGCTCTGGTTACCTCAGCACAATGGATGCGTGTTTGGCTCGGGCTGGTCACTGCAGTGTTTAGAAACCAGGACACTCCACAGCTGGAGCGGCTAAGCCGATACTTCCCCATCCAGCCACATCTCCAAAGGCTGGATGTGGTTTTCAACCAGCAATGACACCCCCCCTCAAGAATTCCTCTCAGCCAACATCAGTTAAAACAATGTCAGTTCCAATACAGAGCGACTCTCCCTCGACACTGTCCCCATCAAACTCTCCCAGGGCAGGTACAGCATGGGGTTAGACACAGAGTAAAGCTCCCTCGACACTGTCCCCATCAAACGCTCCCAGGACAGGTACAGCACGGGGTTAGATACAGAGTAAATCTCCCTCTACACCGTCCCCATCAAACACTCTCAGGACAGGTACAGCACGGGGTTAGACACAGAGTAAATCTCCCTCGACACTGTCCCCATCAAACACTCCCAGGACAGGTACAGCACAGGGTTAGATACAGAGTAAAGCTCCCTCTACACTGTCCCCATCTAACACTCTCAGGACGGGTACAGCACGGGGTTAGATACAGAGTAAAGCTCCCTCGACACTGTCCCCATCAAACACTCCCAGGACAGGTACAGCACGGGGTTAGATAAGAAGTAAATCTCCCTCTACACTGTCCCCATCTAACACTCCCAGGACAGGGACAGCACGGGGTTAGATACAAAGTAAAGCTCTCGCTACACTGTCCCCATCAAACACTCCCAGGACAGGTACAGCACGGGGTTAGATACAGAGTAAATCTCCCTCTACACCGTCCCCATCAAACACTCTCAGGACAAGTACAGCACGGGGTTAGATACAGAGTAAAGCTCCCTCTACACTGTCCGCATCAAACACTCCCAGGACAGGTACAGCACGGGGTTAGATACAGAGTAAACTCCCTCTACACCGTCCCCATGAAACACTCCCAGGACAGGTACAGCATGGGGTTAGATACAGAATAAAGCTCCCTCTACACCATCTACATCAAACACTCCCAGGACAAGTACAGCACGGGGTTAGATACAGAGTAAATCTCCCTCTACACTGTCCCCATCAAACACTCCCAGGACAGGTACAGCACGGGGTTAGATACAGAGTAAAGCTCCCTCTACACTGTCCCCATCAAACACTCCCAGGACAGGTACAGCACGGGGATAGATACAGAGTAAAGCTCCCTCTACACTGACCCCATCAAAGACTGCCTGGGTAAGTATAACACGGGATAAAAACAGAAAATGCTGGAAAAACTCTGCAAGTCTGGCAACATCTGTGGAGAGAGAAACAGAGTTAACGTTTCGAGTCTATATGATTCTTCTTCAGATTAGCATAGCACGGGGTTGGATACAGATACACTGTTCTGTTAAACACTTGCAGCACAAGCATGCTCTAATGCTCAATTACCCCAAATGCATATGGGACAGAGAGATAGAGACTGATATCAGAGAGAGAAAGAGAGGGTGGGAGGGAAGGAGAGAGAGAGACGGAGGGAAGGAAAAAGAGAGGGTGGGAGGGAAGGAGAGAGAGATGGAGGGAAGGAGAGCAAGAGGGAGGAAGGGAGAGGCGATAGAGGGAGGGAGGAATGGGAGAGAGAGGGAGGGAGGGAAGAGGGAGAGGGAGAGGGAGGGAAGGAAGAGAGAGAGCAAGAAGGAGGGAAGGAGAGAGCAAGAGGGAGGGAAGGAGACAGAGCAAGAAGGAGGGAAGGAGAGAGCGAGAGGGAGGGAAGGAGAGAGCAAGCGAATGGGAGCAAGGGAGGGGGGGAAGAGGAGAGAGCTGGAGGGAGGGAGTGACAGGGAAGGAGAGGGAGAGAGATGGGCAGAGGGAGCGAAAGGAGAGAGAGAGTGAGAAAAATGTGGAGGGAGAGAGTGAGTGAGACAGATAGATGAAAGAAAATGCTGAAATTTAGAGAGAGACAAGATTTCTAGATATGAATACTCCGATTTGGGTTTGTTCAAAGGCAGTTCGGAGTCTGAAACCACAATTGCACCGTTACATTCAGCACCCAGTAGTTTTGGACGAGGTTGTAAATGTGTTTATTTCGAAGGGGTTGTGCGGTGTCTTGGGTGTGTGGGGGGGGGGGGATGGTGGTGGGTGTGCGATCATTTGCACTGACTGGGACTTTCAGCCTCCATTCTATGTCACACAGCATGGGGGTTATGATCGGATTTGCAAGGCTCTGATGGTGAGACAAACCAATACTGTACAGAAACGATAACCTCAACAGACAAACAGCGAGGCAACACTCAGCAGCTTCCACATCACCATGGTCCCACCTTCATCTTTAACCTCACAGCTACAAGCTTTATAAACCACCGGAAACATCAGCGAATTAATGTACAAACACTCCGAACCCCTCGATTAGATTCCAGTCTGAAACTCACTCCCAGGTACTTCTTATTCTATATATAAACTGCCCTGAACCCCTCGATTAGATTCCAGTCTGTAATTCACTCCCGGGTATCTGTTATTCAATATATAAACCACCCTGAGGCCCTCGATTAGATTCCAGTCTGTAATTCACTCCCGGGTACCTATTATTCTGTATATAAACCACCCCAAACCCCTCGATTAGATTCCAGTCTGTAACTCACTCCCGGATACCTGTTATTCTATATATAAACCGCCCTGAACCCCTCGATTAGATTCCAAAATGTAACTCACTCCCGGGTACCTGTTATTCTATATATAAACCACTCCGAACCCCTCGATTCGATTCCAGTCTGTAACTCACTCCCAGGTATCTGTTATTCTATACATAAACCGCCCTGAACACCTCGATTAGCTTCCAGTCTGTAACTCACTCCCGGGTATCTGTTATTCTATATATAAACACCCCCGAATCCCTCGATTAGATTCCAGTCTGTAACTCACTCCCGGATACCTGTTATTCTATATATAAACCGCCCTGAACCCCTCGATTAGATTCCAGTCTGTAACTCACTCCCGGGTACCTGTTATTCTATATATAAACCACCTTGACACCCCTCGATAAGATTCCAGTCTGTAACTCACTCCCGGGTACCTGTTATTCTATATATAAACCACTCGATTCGATTCCAGTCTGTAACTCACTCCCAGGTATCTGTTATTCTATATATAAACTACCTTGAACTCCTCGATTAGATTCCAGTCTGTAACTCACTCCCGGTTATCTGTTATTCTATATATAAACCACCTCGAACCCCTGAATTAGATTCCAGACTGTAGCTTACTCCCGGGTATCTGTTATTCTGTATATAAACCACCCTGAACCCCTTGATTAGATTCCAGTCTGTAACTCACTCCCAGGTACCTGTTATTCTATATATAAACCACCCCAAACCCCCCCGATTAGATTCCAATCTGTCACTTTTGCAATTAGAGATTGGGAAGGTTCTAGGGGCTGGAGGAGGTTACAGAAATAGGGAGGGTTGTGGGGCTGTAGGAGGTTACAGAGATAGGGAGGATTTTATAAGCTGTAGGAGGTTACAGAGATAGAGAGGGTTGTTGGGGCTGGAGGAGGTTACAGATATTGGGAGGGTTATAGGGGCTGGAGGAGGTTACAGAGATAGGGAGGGTTGCAGGGGCTGGAGGAGGTTACAGAGATAGGCAGGGTTGTAGGAGCTGGAGGAGGTTACAGAGATAGGGAGGGTTCTAGGGGCTGGAAGAGGTTACAGAGATCGGGAGGGTTATAGGGGCTGGAGGAGGTTACAGAGATAGGGAGAGTTGTAGGGGCTGGAGGAGGTTACAGAGATAGGGAGAGTTGTAGGGGCTGGAGGAGGTTACAGAGATAGGGAGAGTTGTAGGGGCTGGAGGAGGTTACAGAGATAGGGAGAGTTGTAGGGGCTGGAGGAGGTTACAGAGATAGGGAGAGTTGTAGGGGCTGGAGGAGCTAACAGAGATAGGGAGAGTTGTAGGGGCTGGAGGAGGTTACAGAGATAGGGAGAGTTGTAGGGGCTGGAGGAGGTTACAGAGATAGGGAGCGTTGTATGGACTGGAGGTGACAGATTGGGTGGGGGCGTGGAGTTCATGGAGGGATTTGAAAAGAATGCACAATTTAAAGTTGAGGCTGGACCGGGAGTCAATGTGGGTCAGTGCGCGACAGTGGGTGGTGGGTGAATGGGATCTGATGTGAGTTTGTGCACGGGGGCAGCAGATGGGGAAGGAACTGGAGACTAAGTCCAAAATGGGAGATTGAAGCTTGATTTGGAGCTGAGTGGAGGTGTGGGTGCATTGAATATTGAATTGTGGAAGATTTACAGAAAATAAATTGAAGGAGAGAGAGAGATTAATCATTGAAGCACATATTGAGACAGTGAACATACAAAATGACTATTTCAGTCTGCACCATGGAAACTGCAGGCAGGACCCTCCAGCGTGTAGCACAGGGCTCGATGATGTTCGTTAATGCACTTTTCACACCTTGTAGAATCATTTCTGTACTCAATATTTTGGTTAACAGCTTCCTTGTCTTGTGAAAGCAGTAGTTAAATTGTCCGTCTGTGTGTGTTGGTGCCTTATCACTAGGATCACCAATTTCTTGATTGAGATATTTGGGTGGAGGGCATTCGTGATCTGAAGGTATGGGTGCACCCTCTTAAAACCCACCCACGATGGCATTTTAGATCTCTTAACCCCACCCACCCTCAGGTCCCTCAATCCCACCTTCTCCCCATATCCACCCCATCTCACCCACGCACATTCTCCCCACATCCCATTTTATAAGAGTCTTGATGAGACCAACGCCTGAAGTATTGTGGAGAGTTCTGATTTCCTTATCTAAGGAGGGATATACTTACCACATACTTAGAGTAACGAAGGTCCACCAGCCTGAGTCCTGGGATGGTGAGCTTGCCTGTGAAGAAGACTAGAGTTTCGAAGACCGAGAGGTGATCTGATTGAGGCATGCAAAATGCTTACAGGGTTCAACAGGGTCGGTGCAGGAACTGGTTCAGGTGGTCTAGAACCAGTGGGGGGGGGGCAGTCTCAGAATAAGAGGTAGGCCATTTTGGATTGGGATGAGGAGGAATTGCTTCACTCAGAGGGGGGTGAATTTTTGGATTCTTTACCCCACAGGGCTGGGAAGGTTCAATCATTGAGCATGTTCCAGACCGAGATCGATAGATTGCTGGGCATGAAATAAATCAGTCTTGTGAACTTTTGCTGCACTCCCTCTGTGGCATATATAGACCTAGGAACATTAGAAATAGGAGCAGGAGTAGGCCCCTCAAGCCTGCCCCAACCATTCAATAAGATCACAGCTGATCTGCCCCAGGCCTCGACTCCTCTATCGTGCCAGCTCCTCATAGCCCTCAACTCCCCGATATTTCAAAAATCTGTCTGCCTCCTCTTTAAATACTTTCAGTGATCGAGCCTCCACAACTCTCTGGGGTAGAGAATTCCGGACATCCACCACCCTCTGAGAAGAAATTACTTTGCATCTCAGTTTTAAATGAGTGCCCCCTTATTCTGTAACTATGTCCCCTAGTTCAAGATTCCCCCACTAGTGGAAACATCTTCTCAACATCTACCCTGTCAAGCCCCCTCAGAATCTTGTACGTTTCAATAAGATCACCCCTCATTCTTCTAAACTCTAATGAATAAAAGCTTCACCTGTTTAGCCGTTCTTGATAAGTCAACCCCTTCACCCCAGGAATCAGCTGAATGAATCTCTTTTGCCATGTCTGCAATGCCAGTATGTCCTTTCTTAAATACAGGGACCAAAACTGTACTCGGTACTCCAGGTGCAGCCTCACCCTGTACAGTTGTATCAAGACTTCTCTATTTTTAACCTCCAACCCCCCCCACCCCGAGCAATACAGGCCAAAATTCCATTTGCCTACTTAATTAGTAGCTGCACCTGCATGCCAACTTTTTGTGTTTCATACACGAGAAAGCCCAGATCCCTCTGTGCTGCACTTCTTTGGAGTCTCTCTCCATTTAAATAATAGTCTGTCTTTTGATTCTTCCTACCACAGTTCATGCCCTCACACTTTCCTACGTTAAACTCCATCTGCCAAGTTTTTGCCCACTCACTCAACCTGTCTATACCCACTTGCAGATTCCTTCTGTCCTCATCACAACAACCTCTCCCACCTATTTTTGTATCAGCAGCAAATTTGGATACATTACACTCTGCCCCCTCCTCCAAGTCATTAATATAGATAGTAAATAATTGAGGCCCTAGGACTGATCCTTGTGGCACTTTCCAACCTGAAAAAGACCCATCAATCCCGATTCTTTGTCTTCTGAATGCCTGACTCCTGCTCCTATTTCTTATGTTCCTCATCTGCACCTACGCACCTTATCCCCATTTCCGTCAATCCCAACTACCAAACTTCTCCCCCGTATCCCTCGATCCCACTTACCCACCTTCTCCCAATATCTCTCAGTCCCCATCTACCTACCTTCCCCCATAATTCTGACACTTTTCACCTCCCCAGGACATCCCAAAATGTTTACAGCCAATGAAGGACTTCCTTTGAAGTGAGGTCACTGTCGTAATGTCGGAAAGGGTGGCAGCCAATTTACGCACAGCAAGATCCCACAACCAGTGGTGTGATAATGACCCAGATCATCTGTTTTTAGTAATGTTGGTTGAGGGATAAATATTGACCCCAGAACACCTGAGAACTCCCCCCTGCTCCCCTTCCAAATAGTGACTGTGGGATCTTTTACACCCACCTGAGAGGGCAGACGGGGGCTGCGGTTTAATGTCTCATCTGAAAGACAGGACATCGGATTGTATGGCACTCCCTCAGTATGGACCTTCTGACAGTGCAGCACTCTCTCAGTCCTGACCCTCTGACAGTGCAGCACTCCCTCAATACTGACCCTCTGACAGTGCGGCACTCCCTCAGTACTGACCCTCCGACAGTGCAGCGCTCCCTCAGTACTGACCCTCCGACAGTGCAGCACTCCCTCAATAGTGACCCTCTGACAGTGCGGCACTCCCTCAGTACTGACCCTCTGACAGTGCTGCACACCCTCAGTACTGACCCTTCGACAGTGCAGCACTCCCTCAGTACTGACCCTCTGACAGTGCTGCACACCCTCACTACTGACCCTCTGACAGTGCAGCACACCCTCACTACTGACCCTCTGACAGTGCAGCACTCCCTCAGTACTGACCCTCTGACAGTGCTGCACACCCTCGGTTCTGGAAGTGTCACTGTCAGAGGGTCAGTACTGAGGGAGTGCTGCACTGTCAGAGGGTCAGGACTGAGAGAGTGCTGCACTGTCAGAAGGTCCATACCGAGGGAGTGCCATACAATCCGATGTCCTGTCTTTCAGATGAGACATTAAACCGCAGCCCCCGTCTGCCCTCTCAGATGTCAGGAAAGGTGGCTCGAGGCCACAATCTTCTGACTCACAGTTGAGAAGGAGGGACCTACAGCCACTGAAGCAGGTCTGTGGAACAGTCATACAGTCATTGCCGAGGTTTGTACAGCAAGAGCTGCTGGACAACGCATGAGGTGCATAAATGTGTCATTTGCCTTAACCACAGCGTCAATGTACTGTGTTTAAGATGAAACGCTGTGACAGCTTGTTGGTCATTGGGAGTTGCGATTGAGGTCTTAGCTGGTGTGATCACATTGCAGATTTAGGGCAGCCTAAATGTTCTTCAGATCATAGCGTTGGGAGTTGCAATGACTCAGGGATTGAGAACATAAGTTTACAGACCACACTGCGGTCTAGAGACCCAGCGTGTTCAATCTACTGACATTCATATGAATGGCCTTTCTTCAATGTACTTCCCCAGTCCAGTTAATCGGCTCAGATCGCACATTCACTTCCACTGTACACAATCCCAATGGACCCAAACTGCTTCCCGTTCACGTCCACTGTACACAATCCCAATGGACCCAAACCCCTTCCCGTTCACTACCACTGTACACAATCCCAATGGACCCAAACCCCTTCCCGTTCACTCCCACTGTACACAATCACAATGGACCCAAACCCCTTCCCATTGGATCCCACTGTACACAATCCCAATGGACCCAAACCCCTTCCCATTCACTCCCACTGTACACAATCCCAATGGACCCAAACTCTTTCCCATTCACTCCCACTGTACCCAATGCCAATGGACCCAAACCCCTTCCTGTTCACTCCCACTGTACAAAATCCCAATGGACCCAAACCCCTTTCCATTCATTCCAGTCTCAGACAGCGTGTGTGGGACCCGTACCCCAGTGGGAGTCAGTGTGTGTGGGACCCGTACCCCAGTGAGAGTCAGTGTGTATGGGACCCGTACCCCAGTGAGAGTCAGTGTGTGTGGGACCCGTACCCCAGTGAGAGTCAGTGTGTGTGGGACCCGTACCCCAGTGAGAGTCAGTGTGTGTGGGACCTGTACCCCAGTGAGAGTCAGTGTGTGTGGGACCCGTACCCCAGTGAGAGTCAGTGTGTGTGGGACCCGTATCCCAGTGAGAGTCAGTGTGTGTGGGACCCGTACCCCAGTGAGAGTCAGTGTGTGCGGGACACGTACCCCAGTGAGAGTCAGTGTGTGTGGGACACATACCCCAGTGAGAATAAGTGTGTGTGGGACACGTACCCCAGTGAGAGTCAGTGTGTGTGGGACCCGTACCCCAGTGAGAGTCAGTGTGTGTGGGACCCTTACCACAGTGAGAGTCAGTGTGTGTGAGACCCGTACCCCAGTGAGAGACAGTGTGTGTGGGACCCGTACCCCAGTGAGAGTCAGTGTGTGTGGGACCCGTACCCCAGTGAGAGTCAGTGTGTGTGGGACCCGTACCCCAGTGAGAGTCAGTGTGTGTGGGACCCGTACCCCAGTGAGAGTCAGTGTGTGTGGGACCCGTACCCCAGTGAGAGTCAGTATGTGTGGGACCCGTACCCCAGTGAGAGTCAGTGTGTGTGGGACCCGTACCCCAGTGAGAGTCAGTGTGTGTGGGACCCTTACCCCAGTGAGAGTCAGTGTGTGTGGGACCCGTATCCCAGTGAGAGTCAGTGTGTGTGGGACCCGTACCCCAGTAAGAGTCAGTGTGTGTGGGACACGTACCCCAGTGAGAGTCAGTGTGTGTGGGACACATACCCCAGTGAGAATCAGTGTGTGTGGGAAACGTACCCCAGTGAGAGTCAGTGTGTGTGGGACCCGTACCCCAGTGAGAGTCAGTGTGTGTGGGACCCTTACCACAGTGAGGGTCAGTGTGTGTGAGACCCGTACCCCAGTGAGAGACAGTGTGTGTGGGACCCGTACCCCAGTGAGTCAGTGTGTGTGGGACCCGTACCCCAGTGAGAGTCAGTGTGTGTGGGACCCCTACCCCAGTGAGAGTCAGTGTGTGTGGGACCCGTACCCCAGTGAGAGTCAGTGTGTGTGGGACCCGTACCCCAGTGAGAGTCAGTGTGCGTGGGACCCGTACCCCAGTGAGAGTCAGTGTGTGTGGGACCCGTACCCCAGTGAGAGTCAGTGTGTGTGTGACCCGTACCCCAGTGAGAGTCAGTGTGTGTGGGTCCAGTACCCCAGTGAGAGTCAGTGTGTGTGAGACCCTTACCCCAGTGACAGTCAGTGTGTGTGGGACCCGTACCCCGGCGAGAGTCAGTGTGGGTCCAGTACCCCAGTGAGAGTCAGTGTGTGTGGGACCCTTACCCCAGTGACAGTCATTGTGTGTGGGACCCGTACCCCAGTGAGAGTCAGTGTGTGTGGGACCCTTACCCCAGTGAGAGTCAGTGTGTGTGTGACCCGTACCCCAGTGAGAGTCAGTGTGTGTGGGACCCTTACCCAGTGAGAGTCAGTGTGTGTGAGACCCTTACCCCAGTGAGAGTCAGTCTGTGTGGGACACGTACCCCAGTGAGAGTCAGTGTGTGTGGGACACGTACCCCAGTGAGAGTCAGTGTGTGTGGGACACATAACCCAGTGAGAGTCAGTGTGTGTGGGACACCTACCCCAGTGAGAGTCAGTGTGTGTGGGACCCTTACCCCAGTGAGAGTCAGTGTGTGTGTGACCCGTACCCCAGTGAGAGTCAGTGTGTGTGGGACCCTTACCCCAGTGAGAGTCAGTGTGTGTGAGACCCTTACCCCAGTGAGAGTCAGTCTGTGTGGGACACGTACCCCAGTGAGAGTCAGTGTGTGTGGGACACATACCCCAGTGAGAGTCAGTGTGTGTGGGACACATAACCCAGTGAGAGTCAGTGTGTGTGGGACACCTACCCCAGTGAGAGTCAGTGTGTGTGGGACCCGTACCCCAGTGAGAGTCAGTGTGTGTGGGACCCGTACCCCAGTGAGAGTCAGTGTGTTTGGGACCCGTACCCCAATGAGAGTCAGTGTGTGTGGGACACGTACCCCAGTGAGAGTCAGTGTGTGTGGGACACCTACCCCAGTGAGAGTCAGTGTGTGTGGGACACGTACCCCAGTGAGAGTCAGTGTGTGTGGGACCCGTACCCCAGTGAGAGTCAGTGTGTGTGGGACACGTACCCCAGTGAGAGTCAGTGCGTTTGGGACCCGTACCTCAGTGAGAGTCAGTGTGTGTGGGACACGTACCCCAGTGAGAGTCAGTGTGTGTGGGACCCGTACCCCAGTGAGAGTCAGTGTGTGTGGGACACGTACCCCAGTGAGAGTCAGTGTGTGTGTGTGTGTGTGTGTGTGTGTGTGTGTGTGTGGGATGTGACAATCCGAGCTGGGGGGGTGGGGGAGGTCAGGCCAAGCGATGTCTAATTGTCCACCCTGTGGTGCTTGCTGTTTGAACAGATGCCTGGCCTGATGCCTGACGCTGTGAAGAGTCGGAAAGGCTGAGGACGACCAGGGAGCAAGATGTCTGGCGTCTGGCTGCACGACCCCCGGCACGCCACCTTGCTGCTGGAGCAAGCTCACCGAATGAGGCTGTGCGGGGCGCTGTGCGACGTGGTGGTCAGCGTGGAAGGCCAGGAGTTCCCCGTCCACGGCCTGGTGCTGGCCTGCGCGAGCCGGACCTTCGCGGCTCTCTTGAGGAGCGGGAGCGTCCGCTACAGCCTCGACTTCCTGGCGGGTCGCACCTTCAGGCGGATCCTCGAGTACTCCTACACCGGCCGCCTGGAGGCCCCGGCCGAGGAGCTGGGGGAGTTGCTGGAGGCAGCCGGGATCCTGGCCATGGAGGGGCTGGAGCAGCAGATCGCGGAGGTGGCCTCCCGCCGGGGGCTGGGGGGGGAGGGGCGAGGGGGAGAGGCCTCCGAGGGGGCGGGGCAAGGAGGCCCAGAGCGGGAGGGGCGAGGGGGCCCAGCGGGGGAGGGGCGAGGGGGCCCAGCGGGGGAGGGGCGAGGGGGCCTAGCGGGGGAGGGGCGAGGGGGCCCAGCGGGGGAGGGGCGAGGGGGCCCCAAGGAGGATGGGCGAGGGGGACACGAGGGGGAGGGGCAAGGGGGAGACGAGGGGGAGGGGCGAGGAGGCCCCGAGGGGGCGGGGCGAGGGGGCCCCGAGGGGGCGGGGCGAGGGGGCCCCGAGGGGGCGGGGCGAGGGGGCCCCGAGGGGGCGGGGCGAGGGGGCCCCGAGGGGGAGGGCCAAGGGGGTTCAAAGGGGGTGGGGCGAGGGGTCGCGGGGTCAGGCCTGACGCCGGAGGAGCGGGCCGAGCTCTGGGAGGCCCCGGCACCTCGCCCGCCCGAGGCAGGCGGGTCCCCGGGCGGGGCCGGGACTCCGCTCCGCCCCCCGGGCGCGCCGGTCCGCGGCACCGTCATCACGGCCCCCTGCCGCCCGGCGCCGGGGCCCGAGGGTCGGGGCGGGGTCAGCTGGCACGGGGACCAGGCCCAGGATAAGGCCCAGGCCCAGGCCCCGATCCGGCCCTCGGCGGCCGGGCCCTTGCGGGCCGCTCCCGCTGTCCGGCCCCCCCACCGCCTGGCGTTCCCCGCCACCGTGGACTTCGGCCCTTACCCGGGGCTGGGGCTTCAGGGCAGCGCCCGGCCGCAGTTACCCGGGCGGATCGAAGAGGCGGGACGGAGGCCGACACCAGCGTTCAGCGCGAGAGCAACGGGCGGACATCCGGGGCCCGCGGAAGAGTCGGCCCAGCCCCCTCAGAGGTGAGCGTCGTCCAAGGGGGCGGGGCTGGGGCGGGGCTGGGGCGGGGGGGGGGGGGGTTGGCCGTGCGCCAGTCGCGAGACCATTCAGCCCATCAGATACTCCCCACAGGAACAGCAGGAGGTCCATTCACCGCCCTCCGGCCTGTTGTACAGGGTACTGGAGTGGAGAGAGGGGGGAAATCAGCCAGGGTTCCTGCTCCTGATCACTGTCCAGTGATCCCTGGGTTAGAGAGAGAGAGAGGGGAAATCAGCCAGGGTTCCTGCTCCTGATCACTATCCAGTGATCCCTGGGTTAGAGAGAGAGAGGGGAAATCAGCCAGGGTTCCTGCACCTGATCACTGCCCAGTTACCCCTGGGTTAGAGAGAGAGGGGAAATCAGCCAGGGTTCCTGCTCCTGATCACTGTCCAGTGATCCCTGGGTTAGATCGAGAGAGGGGGAATCAGCCAGGGTTCCTGCTCCTGATCACTTTCCAGTGATCCCTGGGTTAGAGAGAGAGAGAGAGAGAGAGGGGAAATCAGCCAGGGTTCCTGCTCCTGATCACTGTCCAGTGATCCCTGGGTTAGAGAGAGAGAGACGGGAAATCGGCCATGGTTCCTGCTCCTGATCACTGTCCAGTGATCCCTGGGTTAGAATGAGAGAAAGGGGAAATCAGCCAGGGTTCCTGCTCCTGATCACTGTCCAGTGACCGCTGGGTTAGAGAGAGAGGGGGGAAATCAGCCAGGGTTCCTGCTCCTGATCACTGTCCAGTGATCCCTGGGTTAGAGAGAGAGAGGGGAAATCAGCCAGGGTTCCTGCTCCTGATCACTGTCCAGTGATCCCTGGGTTAGAGAGAGAGAGGGGAAATCAGCCAGGTTTCCTGCTCCTGATCACAGTCCAATGATTCCTGGGTTAGAGAGAGAGAGAGAGGGGAAATCAGCCAGGGTTACTGCTCCTGATCACTGTCCAGTGATCTCTGGGTTAGAGAGAGAGAGAGAGGGGAAATCAGCCAGGGTTCCTGCTCCTGATCACTATCCAGTGATCCCTGGGTTAGAGAGAGAGAGGGGAAATCAGCCAGGGTTCCTGCTCCTGATCACTGTCCAATGATCCCTGGGTTAGAGAGAGAGAGAGGGGAAATCAGCCAGGGTTCCTGCTCCTGATCACTGTCCAGTGATCCCTGGGTTAGAGAGAGAGAGAGAGGGGAAATCAGCCAGGGTTCCTGCTCCTGATCACTGTCCAATGATCCCTGGGTTAGAGAGAGAGAGAGAGAGAGAGGGGAAATCAGCCAGGGTTCCTGCTCCTGATAACTGTCCAGTGATCCCTGGGTTAGAGAGAGAGGGGAAATCAGCCAGGGTTCCTGCTCCTGATCACTGTCCAGTGATCCCTGGGTTAGAGAGAGAGAGAGAGAGAGAGGGGAAATCAGCCAGGGTTCCTGCTCCTGATCATTGTCCAGTGAGCTCTGGGTTAGAGAGAGAGAAAGGGGAAATCAGCCAGGGTTCCTGCTCCTGATCACTGTCCAGTGATCCCTGGGTTAGAGAGAGAGACGGGAAATCGGCCAGGGTTCCTGCTCCTGATCACTGTCCAGTGATCCCTGGGTTAGAATGAGAGAAAGGGGAAATCAGCCAGGGTTCCTGCTCCTGATCACTGTCCAGTGACCGCTGGGTTAGAGAGAGAGGGGGGAAATCAGCCAGGGTTCCTGCTCCTGATCACTGTCCATTGATCCCTGGGTTAGAGAGAGAGAGAGAGGGGAAATCAACCAGGGTTCCTGCTGCTGATCACTGTCCAGTGACCCCTGGGTTAGAGACAGAGAGGGGAAATCAGCCAGCTTTCCTGCTCCTGATCACTGTCCAGTGATCCCTGGGTTAGAGAGAGAGGGGAAATCAGCCAGGGTTCCTGCTCCTGATCACTGTCCAGTGATCCCTGGGTTAGAGAGAGAGAGGGGAAATCAGCCAGGGTTCCTGCTCCTGATCACTGTCCAGTGATCCCTGGGTTAGAGAGAGAGAGGGGAAATCAGCCAGGGTTCCTGCTCCTGATCACTGTCCAGTGATCCCTGGGTTAGAGAGAGAGAGGGGAAATCAGCCAGGTTTCCTGCTCCTGATCACAGTCCAATGATTCCTGGGTTAGAGAGAGAGAGAGAGGGGAAATCAGCCAGGGTTACTGCTCCTGATCACTGTCCAGTGATCTCTGGGTTAGAGAGAGAGAGAGAGGGGAAATCAGCCAGGGTTCCTGCTCCTGATCACTATCCAGTGATCCCTGGGTTAGAGAGAGAGAGGGGAAATCAGCCAGGGTTCCTGCTCCTGATCACTATCCAATGATCCCTGGGTTAGAGAGAGAGAGAGGGGAAATCAGCCAGGGTTCCTGCTCCTGATCACTGTCCAGTGATCCCTGGGTTAGAGAGAGAGAGAGAGGGGAAATCAGCCAGGGTTCCTGCTCCTGATCACTGTCCAATGATCCCTGGGTTAGAGAGAGAGAGAGAGAGAGAGGGGAAATCAGCCAGGGTTCCTGCTCCTGATAACTGTCCAGTGATCCCTGGGTTAGAGAGAGAGAGAGGGAGAGGGGAAATCAGCCAGGGTTCTTGCTCCTGATCACTGTCCAGTGATCCCTGGGTTAGAGAGTGGGAGAGAGGGGAAATCATCCAGGGTTCCTGCTACTGATCACTATCCAGTGATCCCTGGGTTAGAGAGAGAGAGAGGGGAAATCAGTCAGGGTTCCTGCTCCTGATCACTGTCCAGTGATCCCTGGGTTAGAGAGAGAGAGAGAGAGAGGGGAAATCAGCCAGGGTTACTGCTCCTGATCACTGTCCAGTGATCTCTGGGTTAGAGAGAGAGGGAGAGGGGAAATCAGCCAGGGTTTTTGCTCCTGATCACTTTCCAGTGATCCCCTGGGCTAGAGAGAGAGGGGAAATCGGCCAGGGTTCCTGCTCCTGATTACTGTCCAGTGATTCCTGGGTTAGAGAGAGAGAGGGGAAATCAGCCAGGTTTCCTGCTCCTGATCACAGTCCAATGATTCCTGGGTTAGAGAGAGAGAGAGAGGGGAAATCAGCCAGGGTTACTGCTCCTGATCACTGTCCAGTGATCTCTGGGTTCGAGAGAGAGAGAGAGGGGAAATCAGCCAGGGTTCCTGCTCCTGATCACTATCCAGTGATCCCTGGGTTAGAGAGAGAGAGAGGGGAAATCAGCCAGGGTTCCTGCTCCTGATCACTGTCCAGTGATCCCTGGGTTAGAGAGAGAGAGAGAGGGGAAATCAGCCAGGGTTCCTGCTCCTGATCACTGTCCAGTGATCCCTGGGTTAGAGAGAGAGTGAGAGAGAGGGGAAATCAGCCAGGGTTCCTGCTCCTGATAACTGTCCAGTGATCCCTGGGTTAGAGAGAGAGAGAGGGAGAGGGGAAATCAGCCAGGGCTCTTGCTCCTGATCACTGTCCAGTGATCCCTGGGTTAGAGAGTGGGAGAGAGGGGAATTCATCCAGGGTTCCTGCTACTGATCAGTATCCAGTGATCCCTGGGTTAGAGAGAGAGAGAGGGGAAATCAGTCAGGGTTCCTGCTCCTGATCACTGTCCAGTGATCCCTGGGTTAGAGAGAGAGAGAGAGAGAGAGGGGAAATCAGCCAGGGTTACTGCTCCTGATCACTGTCCAGTGATCTCTGGGTTAGAGAGAGAGGGAGAGGGGAAATCAGCCAGTGTTTTTGCTCCTGATCACTTTCCAGTGATCCCCTGGGCTAGAGAGAGAGGGGAAATCGGCCAGGGTTCCTGCTCCTGATTACTGTCCAGTGATTCCTGTGTTAGAGGAAGAGGGGAAATCAGCCAGTGTTGCTGCTCCTTATCACTGTCCAGTGATCCCCTGGGTTAGAGAGAGAGGGGAAATCGGCCAGGGTTCCTGCTCCTGATCACTGTCCAGTTATCTCTGGGTTAGAGAGAGAGAGAGGGGAAATCAGCCAGGGTTCCTGCTCCTGATCACTGTCCAGTGACCACTTGGGTTAGAGACAGAGAGGGGAAATTAGCCAGGGTTCCTGCTCCTGATCACTTTCCAGTGATCCCCTGGGCTAGAGAGAGAGGGGAAATCGGCCAGGGTTCCTGCTCCTGATTACTGTCCAGTGATTCCTGTGTTAGAGGAAGAGGTGAAATCAGCCAGTGTTCCTGCTCCTTATCACTGTCCAGTGATCCCCTGGGTTAGAGAGAGAGGGGAAATCGGCCAGGGTTCCTGCTCCTGATCACTATCCAGTGATCCCTGGGTTAGAGAGAGAGAGGGGAAATCAGCCAGGGTTCCTGCTCCTGATCACTATCCAATGATCCCTGGGTTAGAGAGAGAGAGAGGGGAAATCAGCCAGGGTTCCTGCTCCTGATCACTGTCCAGTGATCCCTGGGTTAGAGAGAGAGAGAGAGGGGAAATCAGCAAGGGTTCCTGCTCCTGATCACTGTCCAATGATCCCTGGGTTAGAGAGAGAGAGAGAGAGAGAGGGGAAATCAGCCAGGGTTCCTGCTCCTGATAACTGTCCAGTGATCCCTGGGTTAGAGAGAGAGAGAGGGAGAGGGGAAATCAGCCAGGGTTCTTGCTCCTGATCACTGTCCAGTGATCCCTGGGTTAGAGAGTGGGAGAGAGGGGAAATCATCCAGGGTTCCTGCTACTGATCACTATCCAGTGATCCCTGGGTTAGAGAGAGAGAGAGGGGAAATCAGTCAGGGTTCCTGCTCCTGATCACTGTCCAGTGATCCCTGGGTTAGAGAGAGAGAGAGAGAGAGGGGAAATCAGCCAGGGTTACTGCTCCTGATCACTGTCCAGTGATCTCTGGGTTAGAGAGAGAGGGAGAGGGGAAATCAGCCAGGGTTTTTGCTCCTGATCACTTTCCAGTGATCCCCTGGGCTAGAGAGAGAGGGGAAATCGGCCAGGGTTCCTGCTCCTGATTACTGTCCAGTGATTCCTGGGTTAGAGAGAGAGAGGGGAAATCAGCCAGGTTTCCTGCTCCTGATCACAGTCCAATGATTCCTGGGTTAGAGAGAGAGAGAGAGGGGAAATCAGCCAGGGTTACTGCTCCTGATCACTGTCCAGTGATCTCTGGGTTCGAGAGAGAGAGAGAGGGGAAATCAGCCAGGGTTCCTGCTCCTGATCACTATCCAGTGATCCCTGGGTTAGAGAGAGAGAGAGGGGAAATCAGCCAGGGTTCCTGCTCCTGATCACTGTCCAGTGATCCCTGGGTTAGAGAGAGAGAGAGAGGGGAAATCAGCCAGGGTTCCTGCTCCTGATCACTGTCCAGTGATCCCTGGGTTAGAGAGAGAGAGAGAGAGAGGGGAAATCAGCCAGGGTTCCTGCTCCTGATAACTGTCCAGTGATCCCTGGGTTAGAGAGAGAGAGAGGGAGAGGGGAAATCAGCCAGGGCTCTTGCTCCTGATCACTGTCCAGTGATCCCTGGGTTAGAGAGTGGGAGAGAGGGGAATTCATCCAGGGTTCCTGCTACTGATCAGTATCCAGTGATCCCTGGGTTAGAGAGAGAGAGAGGGGAAATCAGTCAGGGTTCCTGCTCCTGATCACTGTCCAGTGATCCCTGGGTTAGAGAGAGAGAGAGAGAGAGGGGAAATCAGCCAGGGTTACTGCTCCTGATCACTGTCCAGTGATCTCTGGGTTAGAGAGAGAGGGAGAGGGGAAATCAGCCAGTGTTTTTGCTCCTGATCACTTTCCAGTGATCCCCTGGGCTAGAGAGAGAGGGGAAATCGGCCAGGGTTCCTGCTCCTGATTACTGTCCAGTGATTCCTGTGTTAGAGGAAGAGGGGAAATCAGCCAGTGTTGCTGCTCCTTATCACTGTCCAGTGATCCCCTGGGTTAGAGAGAGAGGGGAAATCGGCCAGGGTTCCTGCTCCTGATCACTGTCCAGTTATCTCTGGGTTAGAGAGAGAGAGAGGGGAAATCAGCCAGGGTTCCTGCTCCTGATCACTGTCCAGTGACCACTTGGGTTAGAGACAGAGAGGGGAAATTAGCCAGGGTTCCTGCTCCTGATCACTTTCCAGTGATCCCCTGGGCTAGAGAGAGAGGGGAAATCGGCCAGGGTTCCTGCTCCTGATTACTGTCCAGTGATTCCTGTGTTAGAGGAAGAGGTGAAATCAGCCAGTGTTCCTGCTCCTTATCACTGTCCAGTGATCCCCTGGGTTAGAGAGAGAGGGGAAATCGGCCAGGGTTCCTGCTCCTGATCACTGTCCAGTGATCCCTGGGTTAGAGAGAGAGAGAGAGAGAGAGAGGAAATCGGCCAGGGTTCCTGCTCCTGATCACTGTCCAGTTATCTCTGGGTTAGAGAGAGAGAGAGGGGAAATCAGCCAGGGTTCCTGCTCCTGATCACTGTCCAGTGACCACTTGGGTTAGAGACAGAGAGGGGAAATTAGCCAGGGTTCCTGCTCCTGATCACTGTCCAGTGATCCATTGTTTAGAGAGAGAGAGAGGGGAAATCGGCCAGGGTTCCTGCTCCTGATCACTGTCCAGTGACCCTTGGGATAGAGAGAGAGAGACAAATGGGAAATCAGCCAGGGTTCCTGCTCCTGATCACTGTCCAGTGATCCCCTGGGCTAGAGAGAGAGGGGAAATCAGCCAGGGTTCCTGCTCCTGATCACTGTCCACTGATCCCTGGGTTAGTGAGAGAGAGGAAATCAGCCAGGATTCCTGCTCCTGATCACCGTCCAGTGATCTCTGGGTTAGAGAGAGAGGGGAAATCAGCCAGGGTTCCTGCTCCTGATCACTATCCAGTGATCCCCTGGGTTAGAGAGAGAGGGGAAATCAGCCAGGGTTCCTGCTCCTGATCACTCTCCAGTGATCCCCTGGGTTAGAGAGAGAGGGGAAATCAGCCAGGGTTCCTGCTCCTGATCACTCTCCAGTGATCCCCTGGGCTAGACAGAGAGGGGAAATCAGCCAGGTTTCCTGCTCCTGATCACTGTCCAGTGATCCCTGGGTAAGTGAGAGAGAGAGGGGAAATCAGCCAGGGTTCCTGCTCTTGATCACTGTCCAGTGATTCCTGGGTTAGAGAGAGAGAGAGAGGGGAAATCAGCCAGGGTTCCTGCTCCTGATCACTATTCAGTGATCCCTGGGTTTGAGAGAGAGAGAGGGGAAATCAGCCAGGGTTCCTGCTCCTCATCGCTGTCCAGTGATCCCTGGGTTAGAGAGAGAGGGAGAGAGGAAATCAGCCAGGGTTCTTGCTCCTGATCACTTTCCAGTGATCCCCTGGGCTAGAGAGAGAGGGGATATCAGCCAGGGTTCCTGCTCCTGATTACTGTCCAGTGATTCCTGGGTTAGAGAAAGAGGGGAAATCAGCCAGGGTTCCTGCTCCTGATCACTGTCCATTGATCCCTGGGTTAGAGAGAGAGAGAGAGGGGAAATAAGCCAGGTTTCCGGCTCCTGATCACAGTCCAATGATTCCTGGGTTAGAGAGAGAGAGAGAGGGGAAATCAGCCAGGGTTACTGCTCCTGATCACTGTCCAGTGATCTCTGGGTTAGAGAGAGAGAGAGAAGGGAAATCAGCCAGGGTTCCTGCTCCTGATCACTATCCAGTGATCCCTGGGTTAGAGAGAGAGAGGGGAAATCAGCCAGCGTTCCTGCTCCTGATCACTATCCAATGATCCCTGGGTTAGAGAGAGAGAGAGGGGAAATCAGCCAGGGTTCCTGCTCCTGATCACTGTCCAGTGATCCCTGGTTTAGAGAGAGAGAGAGAGGGGAAATCAGCCAGGGTTCCTGCTCCTGATCACTGTCCAGTGATCCCTGGGTTAGAGAGAGAGAGAGAGAGAGAGGGGAAATCAGCCAGGGTTCCTGCTCCTGATCACTGTCCAGTGATCCCTGGGTTAGAGAGAGAGAGAGAGGGAGAGGGGAAATCAGCCAGGGTTCTTGCTCCTGATCACTGTCCAGTGATCCCTGGGTTAGAGAGTGGGAGAGAGGGGAAATCATCCAGGGTTCCTGCTACTGATCACTATCCAGTGATCCCTGGGTTAGAGAGAGAGAGAGGGGAAATCAGTCAGGGTTCCTGCTCTTGATCACTGTCCAGTGATCCCTGGGTTAGAGAGAGAGAGAGAGAGAGATGGGAAATCAGCCAGGGTTACTGCTCCTGATCACTGTCCAGTGATCTCTGGGTTAGAGAGAGAGGGAGAGGGGAAATCAGCCAGGGTTTTTGCTCGTGATCACTTTCCAGTGATCCCTGGGTTAGATAGAGAGAGGTGGAATCAGCCAGGGTTCCTGCTCCTGATCACTGTCCAGTGATCCCTGGGTTAGAGAGAGAGAGAAAGAGGGGAAATCAGCCAGGGTTCCTGCTCCTGATCTCTGTCCAGTGATCTCTGGGTTAGAGAGAGAGAGAGAGGTGAATCAGCCAGGGTTCCTGCTCCTGATCATTGTCCAGTGACCCCTGGGTTAGAGACAGAGAGGGGAAATCAGCCTGGGTTCCTGCTCCTGATCACTGTCCAGTTATCCCTGGGTTATGGAGAGAAAGAGGGGAAATCGGCCAGGGTTCCTGCTTCTGATCACTGTCCAGTGATCCCTGTGTTAGATTGAGAGCGAGGGGATATCAGCCAGGGTTTCTGCTCCTGATCACTGTCCAGTGACCCCTGGGTTAGAGAGAGAGAGAGAGGGGAAATCAGCCAGGGTTCCTGCTCCTGATCACTGTCCAGTGATCCCTGGGTTAGAGAGAGAGGGAGAGGGGAAATCAGCCAGGGTTCTTGCTGCTGATCACTTTCCAGTGATCCCCTGGGCTAGAGAGAGAGGGGAAATCAGCCAGGCTTCCTGCTCCTGATTAGTGTCCAGTGATTCCTGGGTTAGAGAAAGAGGGGAAATCAGCCAGTGTTCCTGCTCCTGATCACTGTCCAGTGATCCTTGGGTAAGAGAGAGAGAGGGGAGATCAGCCATGGTTCCTGCTCCTGATCACTGTCCAGTGATCCCCTGGGTTAGAGAGAGAGATGGAAATCAGCCAGGGTTCCTGCTCCTGATGACTGTCCAGTGATCCCTGGGTTAGAGAGAGAGGGGAAATCCGCCAGGGTTCCTGCTCCTGATCACTATCCAGTGATCCCTGGGTTACAGAAAGAGAGAGAGAGGAAATCGGCCAGGGTTCCTGCTCCTGATCACTGTCCAGTGATCCCTGGGTTAAAGAGAGAGAGAGAGAGGAAATCGGCCAGGGTTCCTGCTCCTGATCACTGTCCGGTGATCTCTGGGTTAGAGAGAGAGAGAGGGGAAATCAGCCAGGGTTCCTGCTCCTGATCACTGTCCAGTGATCCCTGGGTTAGAGAGAGAGAGGGGAAATCAGCCAGGTTTCCTGCTCCTGATCACAGTCCAATGATTCCTGGGTTAGAGAGAGAGAGAGAGAGGGGAAATCAGCCAGGGTTACTGCTCCTGATCACTGTCCAGTGATCTCTGGGTTAGAGAGAGAGAGGGAGGGGAAATCAGCCAGGGTTCCTGCTCCTGATCACTATCCAGTGATCCCTGGGTTAGAGAGAGAGAGGGGAAATCAGCCAGGGTTCCTGCTCCTGATCACTATCCAATGATCCCTGGGTTAGAGAGAGAGAGAGGGGAAATCAGCCAGGGTTCCTGCTCCTGATCACTGTCCAGTGATCCCTGGGTTAGAGAGAGAGAGAGAGGGGAAATCAGCCAGGGTTCCTGCTCCTGATCACTGTCCAATGATCCCTGGGTTAGAGAGAGAGAGAGAGAGAGAGGGGAAATCAGCCAGGGTTCCTGCTCCTGATAACTGTCCAGTGATCCCTGGGTTAGAGAGAGAGAGAGGGAGAGGGGAAATCAGCCAGGGTTCTTGCTCCTGATCACTGTCCAGTGATCCCTGGGTTAGAGAGTGGGAGAGAGGGGAAATCATCCAGGGTTCCTGCTACTGATCACTATCCAGTGATCCCTGGGTTAGAGAGAGAGAGAGGGGAAATCAGTCAGGGTTCCTGCTCCTGATCACTGTCCAGTGATCCCTGGGTTAGAGAGAGAGAGAGAGAGAGGGGAAATCAGCCAGGGTTACTGCTCCTGATCACTGTCCAGTGATCTCTGGGTTAGAGAGAGAGGGAGAGGGGAAATCAGCCAGGGTTTTTGCTCCTGATCACTTTCCAGTGATCCCCTGGGCTAGAGAGAGAGGGGAAATTGGCCAGGGTTCCTGCTCCTGATTACTGTCCAGTGATTCCTGGGTTAGAGAGAGAGAGGGGAAATCAGCCAGGTTTCCTGCTCCTGATCACAGTCCAATGATTCCTGGGTTAGAGAGAGAGAGAGAGGGGAAATCAGCCAGGGTTACTGCTCCTGATCACTGTCCAGTGATCTCTGGGTTCGAGAGAGAGAGAGAGGGGAAATCAGCCAGGGTTCCTGCTCCTGATCACTATCCAGTGATCCCTGGGTTAGAGAGAGAGAGAGGGGAAATCAGCCAGGGTTCCTGCTCCTGATCACTGTCCAGTGATCCCTGGGTTAGAGAGAGAGAGAGAGGGGAAATCAGCCAGGGTTCCTGCTCCTGATCACTGTCCAGTGATCCCTGGGTTAGAGAGAGAGAGAGAGAGAGGGGAAATCAGCCAGGGTTCCTGCTCCTGATAACTGTCCAGTGATCCCTGGGTTAGAGAGAGAGAGAGGGAGAGGGGAAATCAGCCAGGGCTCTTGCTCCTGATCACTGTCCAGTGATCCCTGGGTTAGAGAGTGGGAGAGAGGGGAATTCATCCAGGGTTCCTGCTACTGATCAGTATCCAGTGATCCCTGGGTTAGAGAGAGAGAGAGGGGAAATCAGTCAGGGTTCCTGCTCCTGATCACTGTCCAGTGATCCCTGGGTTAGAGAGAGAGAGAGAGAGAGGGGAAATCAGCCAGGGTTACTGCTCCTGATCACTGTCCAGTGATCTCTGGGTTAGAGAGAGAGGGAGAGGGGAAATCAGCCAGTGTTTTTGCTCCTGATCACTTTCCAGTGATCCCCTGGGCTAGAGAGAGAGGGGAAATCGGCCAGGGTTCCTGCTCCTGATTACTGTCCAGTGATTCCTGTGTTAGAGGAAGAGGGGAAATCAGCCAGTGTTGCTGCTCCTTATCACTGTCCAGTGATCCCCTGGGTTAGAGAGAGAGGGGAAATCGGCCAGGGTTCCTGCTCCTGATCACTGTCCAGTTATCTCTGGGTTAGAGAGAGAGAGAGGGGAAATCAGCCAGGGTTCCTGCTCCTGATCACTGTCCAGTGACCACTTGGGTTAGAGACAGAGAGGGGAAATTAGCCAGGGTTCCTGCTCCTGATCACTTTCCAGTGATCCCCTGGGCTAGAGAGAGAGGGGAAATCGGCCAGGGTTCCTGCTCCTGATTACTGTCCAGTGATTCCTGTGTTAGAGGAAGAGGTGAAATCAGCCAGTGTTCCTGCTCCTTATCACTGTCCAGTGATCCCCTGGGTTAGAGAGAGAGGGGAAATCGGCCAGGGTTCCTGCTCCTGATCACTATCCAGTGATCCCTGGGTTAGAGAGAGAGAGGGGAAATCAGCCAGGGTTCCTGCTCCTGATCACTATCCAATGATCCCTGGGTTAGAGAGAGAGAGAGGGGAAATCAGCCAGGGTTCCTGCTCCTGATCACTGTCCAGTGATCCCTGGGTTAGAGAGAGAGAGAGAGGGGAAATCAGCCAGGGTTCCTGCTCCTGATCACTGTCCAATGATCCCTGGGTTAGAGAGAGAGAGAGAGAGAGAGAGAGGAAATCAGCCAGGGTTCCTGCTCCTGATAACTGTCCAGTGATCCCTGGGTTAGAGAGAGAGAGAGGGAGAGGGGAAATCAGCCAGGGTTCTTGCTCCTGATCACTGTCCAGTGATCCCTGGGTTAGAGAGTGGGAGAGAGGGGAAATCATCCAGGGTTCCTGCTACTGATCAGTATCCAGTGATCCCTGGGTTAGAGAGAGAGAGAGGGGAAATCAGTCAGGGTTCCTGCTCCTGATCACTGTCCAGTGATCCCTGGGTTAGAGAGAGAGAGAGAGAGAGGGGAAATCAGCCAGGGTTACTGCTCCTGATCACTGTCCAGTGATCTCTGGGTTAGAGAGAGAGGGAGAGGGGAAATCAGCCAGGGTTTTTGCTCCTGATCACTTTCCAGTGATCCCCTGGGCTAGAGAGAGAGGGGAAATCGGCCAGGGTTCCTGCTCCTGATTACTGTCCAGTGATTCCTGGGTTAGAGAGAGAGAGGGGAAATCAGCCAGGTTTCCTGCTCCTGATCACAGTCCAATGATTCCTGGGTTAGAGAGAGAGAGAGAGGGGAAATCAGCCAGGGTTACTGCTCCTGATCACTGTCCAGTGATCTCTGGGTTCGAGAGAGAGAGAGAGAGGGGAAATCATCCAGGGTTCCTGCTCCTGATCACTATCCAGTGATCCCTGGGTTAGAGAGAGAGAGAGGGGAAATCAGCCAGGGTTCCTGCTCCTGATCACTGTCCAGTGATCCCTGGGTTAGAGAGAGAGAGAGAGGGGAAATCAGCCAGGGTTCCTGCTCCTGATCACTGTCCAGTGATCCCTGGGTTAGAGAGAGAGAGAGAGAGAGGGGAAATCAGCCAGGGTTCCTGCTCCTGATAACTGTCCAGTGATCCCTGGGTTAGAGAGAGAGAGAGGGAGAGGGGAAATCAGCCAGGGCTCTTGCTCCTGATCACTGTCCAGTGATCCCTGGGTTAGAGAGTGGGAGAGAGGGGAATTCATCCAGGGTTCCTGCTACTGATCAGTATCCAGTGATCCCTGGGTTAGAGAGAGAGAGAGGGGAAATCAGTCAGGGTTCCTGCTCCTGATCACTGTCCAGTGATCCCTGGGTTAGAGAGAGAGAGAGAGAGAGGGGAAATCAGCCAGGGTTACTGCTCCTGATCACTGTCCAGTGATCTCTGGGTTAGAGAGAGAGGGAGAGGGGAAATCAGCCAGTGTTTTTGCTCCTGATCACTTTCCAGTGATCCCCTGGGCTAGAGAGAGAGGGGAAATCGGCCAGGGTTCCTGCTCCTGATTACTGTCCAGTGATTCCTGTGTTAGAGGAAGAGGGGAAATCAGCCAGTGTTGCTGCTCCTTATCACTGTCCAGTGATCCCCTGGGTTAGAGAGAGAGGGGAAATCGGCCAGGGTTCCTGCTCCTGATCACTGTCCAGTTATCTCTGGGTTAGAGAGAGAGAGAGGGGAAATCAGCCAGGGTTCCTGCTCCTGATCACTGTCCAGTGACCACTTGGGTTAGAGACAGAGAGGGGAAATTAGCCAGGGTTCCTGCTCCTGATCACTTTCCAGTGATCCCCTGGGCTAGAGAGAGAGGGGAAATCGGCCAGGGTTCCTGCTCCTGATTACTGTCCAGTGATTCCTGTGTTAGAGGAAGAGGTGAAATCAGCCAGTGTTCCTGCTCCTTATCACTGTCCAGTGATCCCCTGGGTTAGAGAGAGAGGGGAAATCGGCCAGGGTTCCTGCTCCTGATCACTGTCCAGTGATCCCTGGGTTAGAGAGAGAGAGAGAGAGAGAGAGGAAATCGGCCAGGGTTCCTGCTCCTGATCACTGTCCAGTTATCTCTGGGTTAGAGAGAGAGAGAGGGGAAATCAGCCAGGGTTCCTGCTCCTGATCACTGTCCAGTGACCACTTGGGTTAGAGACAGAGAGGGGAAATTAGCCAGGGTTCCTGCTCCTGATCACTGTCCAGTGATCCATTGTTTAGAGAGAGAGAGAGGGGAAATCGGCCAGGGTTCCTGCTCCTGATCACTGTCCAGTGACCCTTGGGATAGAGAGAGAGAGACAAATGGGAAATCAGCCAGGGTTCCTGCTCCTGATCACTGTCCAGTGATCCCCTGGGCTAGAGAGAGAGGGGAAATCAGCCAGGATTCCTGCTCCTGATCACCGTCCAGTGATCTCTGGGTTAGAGAGAGAGGGGAAATCAGCCAGGGTTCCTGCTCCTGATCACTATCCAGTGATCCCCTGGGTTAGAGAGAGAGGGGAAATCAGCCAGGGTTCCTGCTCCTGATCACTCTCCAGTGATCCCCTGGGTTAGAGAGAGAGGGGAAATCAGCCAGGGTTCCTGCTCCTGATCACTCTCCAGTGATCCCCTGGGCTAGACAGAGAGGGGAAATCAGCCAGGTTTCCTGCTCCTGATCACTGTCCAGTGATCCCTGGGTAAGTGAGAGAGAGAGGGGAAATCAGCCAGGGTTCCTGCTCTTGATCACTGTCCAGTGATTCCTGGGTTAGAGAGAGAGAGAGAGGGGAAATCAGCCAGGGTTCCTGCTCCTGATCACTATTCAGTGATCCCTGGGTTTGAGAGAGAGAGAGGGGAAATCAGCCAGGGTTCCTGCTCCTCATCGCTGTCCAGTGATCCCTGGGTTAGAGAGAGAGGGAGAGAGGAAATCAGCCAGGGTTCTTGCTCCTGATCACTTTCCAGTGATCCCCTGGGCTAGAGAGAGAGGGGATATCAGCCAGGGTTCCTGCTCCTGATTACTGTCCAGTGATTCCTGGGTTAGAGAAAGAGGGGAAATCAGCCAGGGTTCCTGCTCCTGATCACTGTCCATTGATCCCTGGGTTAGAGAGAGAGAGAGAGGGGAAATAAGCCAGGTTTCCGGCTCCTGATCACAGTCCAATGATTCCTGGGTTAGAGAGAGAGAGAGAGGGGAAATCAGCCAGGGTTACTGCTCCTGATCACTGTCCAGTGATCTCTGGGTTAGAGAGAGAGAGAGAAGGGAAATCAGCCAGGGTTCCTGCTCCTGATCACTATCCAGTGATCCCTGGGTTAGAGAGAGAGAGGGGAAATCAGCCAGCGTTCCTGCTCCTGATCACTATCCAATGATCCCTGGGTTAGAGAGAGAGAGAGGGGAAATCAGCCAGGGTTCCTGCTCCTGATCACTGTCCAGTGATCCCTGGTTTAGAGAGAGAGAGAGAGGGGAAATCAGCCAGGGTTCCTGCTCCTGATCACTGTCCAGTGATCCCTGGGTTAGAGAGAGAGAGAGAGAGAGAGGGGAAATCAGCCAGGGTTCCTGCTCCTGATCACTGTCCAGTGATCCCTGGGTTAGAGAGAGAGAGAGGGAGAGGGGAAATCAGCCAGGGTTCTTGCTCCTGATCACTGTCCAGTGATCCCTGGGTTAGAGAGTGGGAGAGAGGGGAAATCATCCAGGGTTCCTGCTACTGATCACTATCCAGTGATCCCTGGGTTAGAGAGAGAGAGAGGGGAAATCAGTCAGGGTTCCTGCTCTTGATCACTGTCCAGTGATCCCTGGGTTAGAGAGAGAGAGAGAGAGAGATGGGAAATCAGCCAGGGTTACTGCTCCTGATCACTGTCCAGTGATCTCTGGGTTAGAGAGAGAGGGAGAGGGGAAATCAGCCAGGGTTTTTGCTTGTGATCACTTTCCAGTGATCCCTGGGTTAGATAGAGAGAGGTGGAATCAGCCAGGGTTCCTGCTCCTGATCACTGTCCAGTGATCCCTGGGTTAGAGAGAGAGAGAAAGAGGGGAAATCAGCCAGGGTTCCTGCTCCTGATCTCTGTCCAGTGATCTCTGGGTTAGAGAGAGAGAGAGAGGTGAATCAGCCAGGGTTCCTGCTCCTGATCATTGTCCAGTGACCCCTGGGTTAGAGACAGAGAGGGGAAATCAGCCTGGGTTCCTGCTCCTGATCACTGTCCAGTTATCCCTGGGTTATGGAGAGAAAGAGGGGAAATCGGCCAGGGTTCCTGCTTCTGATCACTGTCCAGTGATCCCTGTGTTAGATTGAGAGCGAGGGGATATCAGCCAGGGTTTCTGCTCCTGATCACTGTCCAGTGACCCCTGGGTTAGAGAGAGAGAGAGAGGGGAAATCAGCCAGGGTTCCTGCTCCTGATCACTGTCCAGTGATCCCTGGGTTAGAGAGAGAGGGAGAGGGGAAATCAGCCAGGGTTCTTGCTGCTGATCACTTTCCAGTGATCCCCTGGGCTAGAGAGAGAGATGGAAATCAGCCAGGGTTCCTGCTCCTGATGACTGTCCAGTGATCCCTGGGTTAGAGAGAGAGGGGAAATCCGCCAGGGTTCCTGCTCCTGATCACTATCCAGTGATCCCTGGGTTACAGAAAGAGAGAGAGAGGAAATCGGCCAGGGTTCCTGCTCCTGATCACTGTCCAGTGATCCCTGGGTTAACGAGAGAGAGAGAGAGGAAATCGGCCAGGGTTCCTGCTCCTGATCACTGTCCGGTGATCTCTGGGTTAGAGAGAGAGAGAGGGGAAATCAGCCAGGGTTCCTGCTCCTGATCACTGTCCAGTGACCACTTGGGTTAGAGACAGAGAGGGGAAATAAGCCAGGCTTCCTGCTCCTGATCACAGTCCAATGATTCCTGGGTTAGAGAGAGAGAGAGAGGGGAAATCAGCCAGGGTTCCTGCTCCTGATCACTGTCCAGTGATCTCTGGGCTAGAGAGAGAGAGAGAGTGGAAATCAGCCAGGGTTCCTGCTCCTGATCACTATCCAGTGATCCCTGGGTTAGAGAGAGAGAGGGGAAATCAGCCAGGGTTCCTGCTCCTGATCACTATCCAATGATCCCTGGGTTAGAGAGAGAGAGAGGGGAAATCAGCCAGGGTTCCTGCTCCTGATCACTGTCCAGTGATCCCTGGGTTAGAGAGAGAGAGAGGGGAAATCAGCCAGGGTTCCTGCTCCTGATCACTGTCCAGTGATCCCTGGGTTAGAGAGAGAGAGAGAGAGAGAGAGGGGAAATCAGCCAGGGTTCCTGCTCCTGATCACTGTCCAGTGATCCCTGGGTTAGGGAGTGGGAGAGAGGGGAAATCAGCCAGGGTTCCTGCTCCTGATCACTGTCCACTGATCCCTGGGTTAGTGAGAGAGAGGAAATCAGCCAGGATTCCTGCTCCTGATCACCGTCCAGTGATCTCTGGGTTAGAGAGAGAGGGGAAATCAGCCAGGGTTCCTGATCCTTATCACTCTCCAGTGATCCCCTGGGCTAGACAGAGAGTGGAAATCAGCCAGGTTTCCTGCTCCTGATCACTGTCCAGTGATCCCTCGGGAAGAGAGAGAGTGAGGGGAAATCAGCCAGGGTTCCTGCTCCTGATCACTGTCCAGTGATCCCTGGGTTAGAGAGAGAGGGAAAATCAGCCAGGGTTCCTGATCTTGATCACTCTCCAGTGATCACCTGGGCTAGACAGAGAGGGGAAATCAGCCAGGATTCCTGCTCCTGATCACTGTCCAGTGATCCCTGGGTAAGTGAGAGAGAGAGGGGAAATCAGCCAGGGTTCCTGCTCCTGATTACTGTCCAGTGATCCCTGGGTTAGAGAGAGAGAGAGAGGGGAAATCAGCCAGGGTTCCTGCTCCTGATCATTGTCCAGTGACCCCTGGGTTAGAGAGAGAGAGGGGAAATCAGCCAGGGTTCCTGCTCCTGATCACTGTTCAGTGATCCCTGGGTTTGAGAGAGAGAGAGAGGGGAAATCAGCCATGGTTCCTGCTCCTCATCACTGTCCAGTGATCCCTGGGTTAGAGAGAGAAGTAGAGGGGAAATCAGCCAGGGTTCTTCCTCCTGATCACTTTCCAGTGAACCCTGGGTTAGAGAGAAAGGGGAAATCAGCCAGGGTTCCTGCTCCTGATCACTTTCCAGTGATCCCCTGGGCTAGAGAGAGAGGGTATATCAGCCAGGGTTCCTGCTCCTGATCACTGTCCAGTGATCCCTGGGTTAGAGAGAGAGAGAGGGGAAATCAGCCAGCGTTCCTGCTCCTGATCACTGTCCAGTGATTCCTGGGTTAGAGAAAGAGGGGAAATCAGCCAGGGTTCCTGCTCCTGATCACTGTCCAGTGTTCCCTGGTTTAGAGAGAGAGAGAGGGGAAATCAGCCAGGGTTCCTGCTCCTGATCACTGTCCAGTGATTCCTGGGTTAGAGAGAGAGAGAGGGGAAATCAGCCAGGGTTCCTGCTCCTGATCACTGTCCAGTGATCCCTGGGTTAGATAGAGAGAGGGGGAATCAGCCAGGGTCCCTGCTCCTGATCACTGTCCAGTGATCCTTGGATTAGAGAGAGAGAGAGAGAGTGAGGGGAAATCAGCCAGGATTCCTGCTCCTGATCTCTGTCCAGTGATCTCTGGGTTAGAGAGAGAGGGGAAATCAGTCAGGGTTCCTGCTCCTGATCATTGTCCAGTGACCCCTGGATTATAGACAGAGAGGGGAAATCAGCCAGGGTTCTTGCTGCTGATCACTTTCCAGTGATCCCCTGGGCTAGAGAGAGAGGGGAAATCAGCCAGGCTTCCTGCTCCTGATTACTGTCCAGTGATTCCTGGGTTAGAGAAAGAGGGGAAATCAGCCAGTGTTCCTGCTCCTGATCACTGTCCAGTGATCCCTGGGTAAGAGAGAGAGAGGGGAGATCAGCCATGGTTCCTGCTCCTGATCACTGTGCAGTGATCCCCTTAGGTTAGAGAGAGAGATGGAAATCGGCTAGGTTTCCTGCTATTGATCACTGTCCAGTGATCCCTGGATTAGAGAGAGAGAGAGAGAGAGAGGGGAAATCAGCCAGGGTTCCTGCTCCTGATCACTGTCCAGTGATCCCTGGGTTAGAGAGAGAGAGAGGGAGAGGGGAAATCAGCCAGGGTTCTTGCTCCTGATCACTGTCCAGTGATCCCTGGGTTAGAGAGTGGGAGAGAGGGGAAATCAGCCAGGGTTCCTGCTACTGATCACTGTCCAGTGATCCCTGGGTTAGAGAGAGAGAGACTGGAAATCAGTCAGGGTTCCTGCTCCTGATCACTGTCCAGTGATCCCTGGGTTAGAGAGAGAGAGAGAGGGGAAATGAGCCAGGGTTACTGCTCCTGATCGCTGTCCAGTGATCCCTGGGTTAGAGAGAGAGGGAGAGGGGAAATCATCCAGGGTTCTTGCTCCTGATCACTTTCCAGTGATCCCCTGGGCTAGAGAGAGAGGGGAAATCGGCCAGGGTTCCTGCTCCTGATTACTGTCCAGTGTTTCCTGGGTTAGAGGAAGAGGGGAAATCAGCCAGGGTTCCTGTTCCTGATCACTGTCAAGTAATCCCTGGGTTAGATAGAGAGGGGAAATCGGCCAGGGTTCCTGCTCCTGATCACTGTCCAGTGATCCCTGGGTTAGATAGAGAGAGAGAGAGAGGAAATCAGCCAGGGCTCCTGCTCCTGATCACTGTCCAGTGATCCCTGGGTTAGAGAGAGAGAGAGAGAGAGGAAATCGGCCATGGTTCCTGCTCCTGATCACTGTCCAGTGATCTCCTGGGTTAGAGAGAGAGATGGAAATCAGCCAGGGTTCCTGCTCCTGATGACTGGCCCGTAATCCCTGGGTTAGAGAGAGTGGGGAAATCCGCCAGGGTTCCTGCTCCTGATCACTGTCCAGTGATCCCTGGGTTAGAGAGAGAGAGAGAGAGAGAGAGAGGGGAAGTCAGCCAGGGTTCCTGCTCCTGATCACTATCCAGTGATCCCTGGGTTAGAGAGAGAGAGAGAGAGACGAAATCGGTCAGGGTTCTTGCTCCTGATCACTGTCCAGTGATCCCTGGGTTAAAGAGAGAGAGAGAGAGGAAATTGGCCAGGGTTCCTGCTCCTGATCACTGTCCAGTGATCTCTGGGTTAGAGAGAGAGAGAGGGGAAATCAGCCAGGGTTCCTGCTCCTGATCACTGTCCAGTGACCACTTGGGTTAGAGACAGAGAGGGGAAATAAGCCAGGGTTCCTGCTCCTGATCACAGTCCAATGATTCCTGGGTTAGAGAGAGAGAGATAGGGGAAATCAGCCAGGGTTCCTGCTCCTGATCACTGTCCAGTGATCTCTGGGTTAGAGAGAGAGAGAGAGGGGAAATCAGCCAGGGTTCCTGCTCCTGATCACTATCCAATGATCCCTGGGTTAGAGAGAGAGAGAGGGGAAATCAGCCAGGGTTCCTGCTCCTGATCACTGTCCAGTGATCCCTGGGTTAGAGAGAGAGAGAGAGAGAGAGAGAGAGGGGAAGTCAGCCAGGGTTCCTGCTCCTGATCACTATCCAGTGATCCCTGGGTTAGAGAGAGAGAGAGAGAGGAAATCGGTCAGGGTTCTTGCTCCTGATCACTATCCAGTGATCCCTGGGTTAAAGAGAGAGAGAGAGAGAGGAAATCGGCCAGGGTTCCTGCTCCTGATCACTGTCCAGTGATCTCTGGGTTAGAGAGAGAGAGAGAGGAAATAAGCCAGGGTTCCTGCTCCTGATCACTGTCCTGTAATCCCCTGGGCTAGAGAGAGAGGGGAAATCAGCCAGGGTTCCTGCTCCTGATCACTGTCCACTGATCCCTGGGTTAGTGAGAGAGAGGAAATCAGCCAGGGTTCTTGCTCCTGATCACCTTCCAGTGATCTCTGGGTTAGAGAGTGAGGGGAAATCAGCCAGGGTTCCTGCTCCTGAACACTGTCCAGTGATCCCCTGGGTTAGAGAGAGAGGGGAAATCAGCCAGGGTTCCTGCTCCTGATCACTGTCCAGTGATCCCCTGGGCTAGACAGAGAGTGGAAATCAGCCAGGGTTCCTGCTCCTGATCACTGTCCAGTGATCCCCTGGGCTAGACAGAGAGGGGAAATCAGCCAGGTTTCCTGCTCCTGATCACTGTCCAGTGATCACTGGGTAAGAGAGAGAGTGAGGGGAAATCAGCCAGGGTTCCTGCTCCTAATCACTGTCCAGTGATCCCTGGGTTAGAGAGGGAGGGGAAATCAGCCAGGGTTCCTGATCCTGATCACTGTCCAGTGATCCCCTGGGCTAGACAGAGAGGGGAAATCAGCCAGGTTTCCTGCTCCTGATCACTGTCCAGTGATCCCTGGGTAAGAGAGAGAGAGAGGGGAAATCAGCCAGGGTTCCTGCTCCTGATCACTGTCCAGTGATTCCTGGGTTAGAGAGAGAGAGGGGAAATCAGCCAGGGTTCCTGCTCCTGATCACTGTTCAGTGATCCCTGGGTTAGTGAGAGAGAGAGAGGGGAAATCAGCCAGGCTTCCTGCTCCTCATCACTGTCCAGTGAACCCCTGGGCTAGAGAGAGAGAGAGAGGGGAAAACAGCCAGGGTTCCTGCTCCTGATCACTATCCAATGATCCCTGGGTTAGAGAGAGAGAGAGGGGAAATCAGCCAGGGTTCCTGCTCCTGATCACTGTCCAGTGATCCCTGGGTTAGAGAGAGAGAGAGAGAGAGAGAGAGAGGGGAAGTCAGCCAGGGTTCCTGCTCCTGATCACTATCCAGTGATCCCTGGGTTAGAGAGAGAGAGAGAGAGGAAATCGGTCAGGGTTCTTGCTCCTGATCACTATCCAGTGATCCCTGGGTTAAAGAGAGAGAGAGAGAGGAAATCGGCCAGGGTTCCTGCTCCTGATCACTGTCCAGTGATCTCTGGGTTAGAGAGAGAGAGAGAGGAAATAAGCCAGGGTTCCTGCTCCTGATCACTGTCCTGTAATCCCCTGGGCTAGAGAGAGAGGGGAAATCAGCCAGGGTTCCTGCTCCTGATCACTGTCCACTGATCCCTGGGTTAGTGAGAGAGAGGAAATCAGCCAGGGTTCTTGCTCCTGATCACCTTCCAGTGATCTCTGGGTTAGAGAGTGAGGGGAAATCAGCCAGGGTTCCTGCTCCTGAACACTGTCCAGTGATCCCCTGGGTTAGAGAGAGAGGGGAAATCAGCCAGGGTTCCTGCTCCTGATCACTGTCCAGTGATCCCCTGGGCTAGACAGAGAGGGGAAATCAGCCAGGTTTCCTGCTCCTGATCACTGTCCAGTGATCACTGGGTAAGAGAGAGAGTGAGGGGAAATCAGCCAGGGTTCCTGCTCCTAATCACTGTCCAGTGATCCCTGGGTTAGAGAGGGAGGGGAAATCAGCCAGGGTTCCTGATCCTGATCACTGTCCAGTGATCCCCTGGGCTAGACGGAGAGGGGAAATCAGCCAGGTTTCCTGCTCCTGATCACTGTCCAGTGATCCCTGGGTAAGAGAGAGAGAGAGGGGAAATCAGCCAGGGTTCCTGCTCCTGATCACTGTCCAGTGATTCCTGGGTTAGAGAGGGAGAGAGAGGGGAAATCAGCCAGGGTTCCTGCTCCTGATCACTGTTCAGTGATCCCTGGGTTAGTGAGAGAGAGAGAGGGGAAATCAGCCAGGCTTCCTGCTCCTCATCACTGTCCAGTGATCCCCTGGGCTAGAGAGAGAGGGGAAATCAGCCAGGGTTCCTGCTCCTGATCACTGTCCAGTGATCCCTGGGTTAGAGAGAGAGAGGGGAAATCAGCCAGGGTTCCTGCTCCTGATCACTGTCCAGTGATCCCTGGGTTAGATAGAGAGAGGGGGAATCAGCCAGGGTTCCTGCTCCTGATCACTGTCCAGTGATCCCTGGGTTAGAGAGAGAGAGAGAGAGGGGAAATCAGCCAGGGTTCCTGCTCCTGATCTCTGTCCAGTGATCTCTGAGTTAGAGAGAGAGAGAGGGGAATCAGCCAGGGCTCCTGCTCCTGATCATTGTCCAGTGACCCCTGGGTTAGAGACAGAGAGGGGAAATCAGCCTGGGTTCCTGCTCCTGATCACTGTCCAGTTATCCCTGGGTTAGGGAGAGAAAGAGGGGAAATCGGCCAGGGTTCCTGCTTCTGATCACTGTCCAGTGATCCCTGTGTTAGATTGAGAGAGAGGGGATATCAGCCAGGGTTTCTGCTCCTGATCACTGTCCAGTGATCCCTGGGTAAGAGAGAGAGAGGGGAGATCAGCCCTGGTTCCTGCTCTTGATCACTGTCCAGTGATCCCCTGGGTTAGAGAGAGAGATGGAAATCAGCCAGGTTTCCTGCTCCTGATGACTGTCCAGTAATCCCTGGGTTAGAGAGAGAGGGGAAATCCGCCGGGGTTCCTGCTCCTGACCACTATCCAGTGATCCCTGGGTTAGAGGGAGAGAGAGAGAGAGGAAATCGGCCAGGGTTCCTGCTCCTGATCACTGTCCAGTGATCCCTGGGTTAAAGAGAGAGAGAGAGAGGAAATCGGCCAGGGTTCCTGCTCCTGATCACTGTCCAGTGATCTCTGGGTTAGGGAGAGAGAGAGGGGAAATCAGCCAGGGTTCCTGCTCCAGATCACTGTCCAGTGACCACTTGGGTTAGAGACAGAGAGGGGAAATAAGCCAGGTTTCCTGCTCCTGATCACTGTCCAGTGATCCCTGGGTTAGAGAGAGAGAGGGGAAATCAGCCAGGGTTCCTGCTCCTGATCACTATCCAATGATCCCTGGGTTAGAGACAGAGAGAGGGGAAATCAGCCAGGGTTCCTGCTCCTGATCACTGTCCAGTGATCCCTGGGTTAGAGAGAGAGAGAGAGAGGGGAAATCAGCCAGGGTTCCTGCTCCTGATCACTGTCCAGTGATCCCTGGGTTAGAGAGAGAGAGAGAGAGAGAGAGAGGGGAAATCAGCCAGGGTTCCTGCTCCTGATCACTCTCCAGTGATCCCCTGGGCCAGACAGAGAGGGGAAATCAGCCAGGTTTCCTGCTCCTGATCACTGTCCAGTGATCCCTGGGTAAGAGAGAGAGAGAGGGGAAATCAGCCAGGGTTCCTGCTCCTGATCACTGTCCAGTGATTCCTGGGTTAGAGAGAGAGAGAGAGGGGAAATCAGCCAGGGTTCCTGCTCCTGATCACTGTTCAGTGATCCCTGGGTTAGAGAGAGTGAGAGAGGGGAAATCAGCCAGAGTTCCTGCTCCTCATCACTGTCCAGTGATCCCTGGGCTAGAGAGAGAGGGGATATCAGCCAGGGTTCCTGCTCCTGATTACTGTCCAGTGATTCCTGGGTTAGAGAAAGAGGGGAAATCAGCCAGGGTTCCTGCTCCTGATCACTATCCAGTGATCCCTGGGTAAGAGAGAGAGAGGGGAGATCAGCCAGAGTTCCTGCTCCTGATCACTGTCCAGTGTTCCCTGGGTTAGAGAGAGAGAGAGAGAGGAAATCGGCCAGGGTTCCTGCTCCTGATCATTGTCCAGTGATCCCTGGGTTAGAGAGAGAAAGAGAGAGGAAATCGGCCAAAGTTCCTGCTCCTGATCACTGTCCAGTGATCTCTGGGTTAGAGAGAGAGAGAGGGGAAATCGGCCAGGGTTCCTGCTCCTGATCACTGTCCAGTGATCACTGGGTTAGATAGAGAGAGGGGGAATCAGCCAGGGTTCTTGCTCCTGATCACTGTCCAGTGATCCCTGGGTTAGATAGAGAGAGGGGGAATCAGCCAGGGTTCTTGCTCCTGATCACTGTCCAGTGATCCCTGGGTTAGAATGAGAGAGAGGGCAAATCAGCCAGGGTTCCTGCTCCTGATCACTGTCCAGTGATCCCTGGGTTAGAATGAGAGAGAGGGCAAATCAGCCAGGGTTCCTGCTCCTGATCACTGTCCAGTGACCCTTGGGTTAGAGAGAGAGAGAGACAAATGGGAAATCCACAAGGGTTCCTGCTCCTGATCACTATCCAGTGACCCCTGGGTTAGAGAGAGAGAGATGGGAAATCAGCTAGGGTTGCTGCTCCTGATCACTGTCCAGTGATACCCTGGTTTAGAGAGAGGGGAAATCAGCCAGGGTTCCTGCTCCTGATGACTGTCCAGTGACCCCTGGCTTAGGGAGAGAGAGGGGAAATCAACCAGGGTTCCTGCTCCTGATCACTGTCCAGTGATCCCTGGGTTAGAGAGAGATAGGGGAAAGCAACCAGGGTTCCTGCTCCTGATCACTGTCCAGTGACCCTTGGATTAGAGAGAGAGAGACAAATGGGAAATCAGCCAGGGTTCCTGCTCCTGATCACTGTCCAGTGATCCCCTGGGCTAGAGAGAGAGGGGAAATCAGCCAGGGTTCCTGCTCCTGATCACTGTCCACTCTTCCCTGGGTTAGTGAGAGAGAGGAAATCAGCCAGGGTTCCTGCTCCTGATCACCGTCCAGTGATCTCTGGGTTAGAGAGAGAGGGGGAATCAGCCAGGGTTCCTGCTCCTTTTCACTGTCCAGTGATCCCCTGGGTTAGAGAGAGAGGGGAAATCTGCCAGGGTTCCTGCTCCTGATCACTCTTCAGTGATCCCCTGGGCTAGACAGAGAGGGGAAATCAGCCAGGATTCCTGCTCCTAATCTCTGTCCAGTGATCCCTGGGTAAGAGAGAGAGAGAGGAGAAATCAGCCAGGGTTCCTGCTCCTGATCACTGTCCAGTGATCCCTGGGTTAGAGAGAGAGAGAGAGAGGGGAAATCAGCCAGGGTTCCTGCTCCTGATCACTGTCCAGTGATCTCTGGGTTAGAGAGAGAGGGGAAATCAGCCAGGGTTCCTGCTCCTGATCACTCTCCAGTGATCCCCTGGGCTAGACAGAGAGGTGAAATCAGCCAGGTTTCCTGCTCCTGATCACTGTCCAGTGATTCCTGGGTTAGAGAGAGAGAGAGAGGGGAAATCAGCCCAGGTTCCTGCTCCTGATCACTGTCCAGTGATCTCTGGGTTAGAGAGAGAGAGAGGGGAAATCAGCCAGGATTCCTGCTGCTGATCACTGTCCAGTGATCCCCTGGGTTAGAGAGAGAGCGAGAGGAGAAATCAGCCAGAGTTCCTGCTACTGATCACTTTCCAGTGATGCCCTGGATTAGAGGGAGAGAGGAAATCGGCCAGGGTTCCTGCTCCTGATCACTATCCACTGATCCCTGGGTTAGAGAGAAAGAGGGGAGATCAGCCAGGGTTCCTGCTCCTGATCACAGTCCAATGATCCCTGGGTTAGAGAGAGAGAGAGGGGAAATCAACCAGGGTTCCTGCTCCTGATCACTGTCCAGTGATCCCTGGGTTAGAGAGAGGAGAAATCAGCCAGCGTTCCTGCTCCTGATCACTGTCCAGTGATCCCTGGGTTAGAGAGAGAGAGAGGGCAAATCAGCCAGGGTTCCTGCTCCTGATCACTGTCCAGTGACCCTTGGGTTAGAGAGAGAGAGAGACAAATGGGAAATCCACAAGGGTTCCTGCTCCTGATCACTATCCAGTGACCCCTGGGTTAGAGAGAGAGAGATGGGAAATCAGCTAGGGTTGCTGCTCCTGATCACTGTCCAGTGATACCCTGGTTTAGAGAGAGGGGAAATCAGCCAGGGTTCCTGCTCCTGATGACTGTCCAGTGACCCCTGGCTTAGGGAGAGAGAGGGGAAATCAACCAGGGTTCCTGCTCCTGATCACTGTCCAGTGATCCCTGGGTTAGAGAGAGAGAGGGGAAAGCAACCAGGGTTCCTGCTCCTGATCACTGTCCAGTGACCCTTGGATTAGAGAGAGAGAGACAAATGGGAAATCAGCCAGGGTTCCTGCTCCTGATCACTGTCCAGTGATCCCCTGGGCTAGAGAGAGAGGGGAAATCAGCCAGGGTTCCTGCTCCTGATCACTGTCCACTCTTCCCTGGGTTAGTGAGAGAGAGGAAATCAGCCAGGGTTCCTGCTCCTGATCACCGTCCAGTGATCTCTGGGTTAGAGAGAGAGGGGGAATCAGCCAGGGTTCCTGCTCCTTTTCACTGTCCAGTGATCCCCTGGGTTAGAGAGAGAGGGGAAATCTGCCAGGGTTCCTGCTCCTGATCACTCTTCAGTGATCCCCTGGGCTAGACAGAGAGGGGAAATCAGCCAGGATTCCTGCTCCTAATCTCTGTCCAGTGATCCCTGGGTAAGAGAGAGAGAGAGGAGAAATCAGCCAGGGTTCCTGCTCCTGATCACTGTCCAGTGATCCCTGGGTTAGAGAGAGAGAGAGAGAGGGGAAATCAGCCAGGGTTCCTGCTCCTGATCACTGTCCAGTGATCTCTGGGTTAGAGAGAGAGGGGAAATCAGCCAGGGTTCCTGCTCCTGATCACTCTCCAGTGATCCCCTGGGCTAGACAGAGAGGTGAAATCAGCCAGGTTTCCTGCTCCTGATCACTGTCCAGTGATTCCTGGGTTAGAGAGAGAGAGAGAGGGGAAATCAGCCCAGGTTCCTGCTCCTGATCACTGTCCAGTGATCTCTGGGTTAGAGAGAGAGAGAGGGGAAATCAGCCAGGATTCCTGCTGCTGATCACTGTCCAGTGATCCCCTGGGTTAGAGAGAGAGCGAGAGGAGAAATCAGCCAGAGTTCCTGCTACTGATCACTTTCCAGTGATGCCCTGGATTAGAGGGAGAGAGGAAATCGGCCAGGGTTCCTGCTCCTGATCACTATCCACTGATCCCTGGGTTAGAGAGAAAGAGGGGAGATCAGCCAGGGTTCCTGCTCCTGATCACAGTCCAATGATCCCTGGGTTAGAGAGAGAGAGAGGGGAAATCAACCAGGGTTCCTGCTCCTGATCACTGTCCAGTGATCCCTGGGTTAGAGAGAGGAGAAATCAGCCAGCGTTCCTGCTCCTGATCACTGTCCAGTGATCCCTGGGTTAGAGAGAGAGAGAGAGGGGAAATCAGCCAAGGTTCCTGCTCCTGATCACTGTCCAGTGATCCCTGGGTTAGAGAGAGAGAGAGAGGGGAAATCAGCCTGGCTTCCTGCTTCTGATCACTGCCCAGTCCTTCTCTGCTCTTCAGTTCTGCATATCTCTCGAAATGAATCAGTGCTTGGTTGACTAAGTTTGTTTCAAAAGGCCTTTTTCGCCCACGTTGCTGTTGTCAGTGATTTGCTTATCTGTAACCCTAACGCAACCACGATTGATCTCCAGATGAGCTGGGCCGAGGGTGTTCTTTCGACAGCAGAGAGGGCTACAGTAATACCTAGACGTTGCTTGGTTATTTGCAGTCTGTGAGTCAGCCTCGGAGCGCGGGTTGTTTCGGAATGAGTTCCTCATCCTATTCGGCGCTCGTGTTCCTGGTGACGCGGCGTGTGGCACCCGTGGAGGGGGGCAGAGAGAAGTGGGAGGGAAGGCCTGCTGGGCTGACACCGGGCCGCGCGAGGGTGGATTCCAACTGTGTGCTGAGCACGATGAGGCGCTGCGGGGACTTTCCGCCTGCCCGGGTGCAGTCACAACATGACGTCCGCTCTCTCCCCCATCCCCCCATCTCACCATGTGCGAGTCAATCGCTCCCTCGGGGAGGGAGAGCCGCCCTGGACGTCCCCCAAAGCCTTTCGCGGCCAGCAAAGAACTTTGTGCCAATTTGCGCACAGCAAGATCCCAGAAACAGCAGCATGACCATGGCCCAGATCATTTGTTTTTTAGTGATGTTGGCTGAGGGATAAATATCGGCCCCAGGGACACCAGGGGGAACTTCCCCCACCCCCCCACACACCCCCCACCAACCGCCCGGCTCTTCTCCCAAACAGTGGCCGTGGGATCTTTCACACCCGCCCGAGGGGGCAGGCGGGGCCTCGGTTTATTTTCTTATGTGAAAGACTGACCCTCCGACAGTGCGGCACTCCCTCAGTATTGACCCTCCGACAGTGCAGCACTCCCTCAGTACTGACCCTCCGACAGTGCGGCACTCCCTCAGTACTGACCCTCCGACAGTGCGGCACTCCCTCAGTACTGACCCTCCGACAGTGCGGCATTCCCTCAGTACTGACCCTCCGACAGTGCAACACTCCCTCAGTACTGACCCTCCGACAGTGCGGCACTCCCTCAGTACTGACCCTCTGACAGTGCAGCACTCCCTCAGTACTGACCCCCCGACAGTGCGGCGCTCCCTCAGTACTGACTCTCCGACAGTGCGGCATTCCCTCAATACTGACCCTCTGACAGTGCGGCACTCCCTCAGTACTTACCCTGTGACACTGCAGCACTCCCTCAGTACTGACCCTGGAGTACCAGCCTCAAATTTTATGCTCAGGACCTTGTGACTTGGAGACGAGCATGTTACTCATGGAGGCATAGATAACGCATAGCAACCCAGGGGGTCGGTAACCAGAGGGACACAGATTGAAGAGAATCGGGGAAAAGGACCAGAGGGGGGAGATGAGGAGAATTTGTTTTGACACAACGAGTTGTTGTGATCTGGAAGGCGCTGCCTGAAAGGGCGGTGGAAGCAGATTCAATAGGAACTTTCAAAAACAGGGGGGGAATTGGAGAAATACTTGAAGGGGAAAAATTTGCAGGTCTGTGGGTGGAAGGAGCGGGGTGGTAGGGGGATGCGGTGGTGGGGGGGGGAAGAGTGGGGACTAATTGGATAGATCTGTGAAAGAGCCAGCACAGGAATGATGGGCTGAGTGGCCTCCTTCTGTGCTGTATCCTTCTATTAGTAGGAGCCACTGCGAGTAGTATTGATGTTCAGAGAATGAGTCAAGGAGCGTTAGTAGGAGTCCACCCATATCGTGGGGTCTTCTCTGCTCTGGGCTTGTTAAAACCATTAAAGTTGATGTGATTTTTGACGTTAGAAAGATAGAATGAAACAGCACAAAGGAGGCCATTCAGCTCATCAATTATCTTCCACCCCGCTTTCAGGCAGCGCGTACCTGATCACAACAACTTGCTTTGTTTACAAAAAACAAAATCCTCCTCATCTCCCCCCCCCACTCTGGTCCTTTTCCCCGATTCTCTTCAACCTGTGTCCCTCTGGTTACCGACCCTCCTGCCACTGGAGACACTTTCTCCTCATCGACTCTATCCAAAGCCCCCTCCTGATGTTGAACGTCCCGATTCAATCTCCCCCCTCGACCTTCTCCGCTCCGAGGGAGAACGACCCCGGCTTCTCCCTGTCCCTCCACGCGGGCTGAAATTTTGCATCCTTGGGTCTTGTCCAAGAACTTTGAACACGCTGCAAACGTCTCTGCTTGCAGACTGCCAACCTGCCCTCAAACCCCAGGCCCCAGACGCACAGGCCTTTCATCTTGTGAGCGCAGTTCCAGGAACTGCGCTTGCAAGCAGAATCCTCCCAGCGACCCCATTTCATTCCTCTCTCTCTCTCTCTCTCTCTCTCTCTGAATCGCGTACAGACCACAAATGCCACAGTGTGTGTGTGTGTGTGTGTGTGTGTGTGTATGCATGTGCGTGTGGGTTGAGACAAGAATTCTTAGAAGCAGGCCCTGCTCAGACATCAAGGGGCACGTTCTCTCAGTCGAGTCTGATTCACAGGGTCAGCCCCCGGGAAAGGGAAGGGATGGGTGAACAGTCGCGTGCGACTGTCTTCCTTCACCACTTCCCCGCGCCCCCCCCCCCACGCACCCCTCGCTGGCCTCGTGTGTCTGTTCAACCAGGGGTTTCACCAGCCGTGCTGAGGAATGTTGCCTCACGCACGGGCCCACGCGCCCAGTAACCACAGGTTACATAATTCAGGGACAATTTTCATCCTGGTATTCAAACCCCTCCTCGGATTGCCACCCCTCCATTCTCACTTCTGGAACCTCCTCCAGTCCCTAGATCCCTCCCTATCTCTGTAACCTCCTCCAGTCCCTACATCCCTCCCTATCTCTGTAACCTCCTCCAGCCCCTACACCCCTCCCTATCGCTGTAACCTCCTCCAGCCCCTACAACCCTCCCTATCTCTGTAACCTCCTCCAGCCCTACACCCCTCCCTATCTCTGTAACCTCCTCCAGCCCCTACAACCCTCCCTATCTCTGTAACCTTCTCCAGCCCCTACACCCCTCCCTATCTCTGTAACCTCCTCCAGCCCCTACAACCCTCCCTTATCTCTGTAACCTCCTCCAGACCCTACAACCCTCCCTATCTCTGTAACCTCCTCCAGACCCTACACCCCTCCCTATCTCTGTAACCTCCTCCAGCGCCTACAACCCTCCCTATCTCTGTAACCTCCTCCAGCCCCTACAACCCTCCCTATCTCTGTAACCTCCTCCGGACCCTACACCCCTCCCTATCTCTGTAACCTCCTCCAGACCCTACACCCCTCCCTATCTCTATAACCTCCTCCAGCCCCTACAACCCTCCCTATCTCTGTAACCTCCTCCAGCGCCTACAACCCTCCCTATCTCTGTAACCTCCTCCAGCCCCTACAAAGCTCCGAGATCTCTGAACCCCTTCAATTTCGGCCTCTTGACCATCCCCCGATTCCCATCGCTCCACCATTGGCGGCCATGCCTTCAGCTGCCTGGGGCCCTAAGATCTGGAAGTCCCTCCCTAAACCTCTTCGCCTCTCTTTCGCTCTCTCTTTCCTTTGAGATTCTCCTTAAAACTGACTTCTTTGACCAAGCTTTTGGTTGCCTATCCCTAATATCTCCTTTTGTGGCTCGGGGTCTGATTGGACTGGGAGTGAGTTACAGACTGGAATCTAATCAAGGGCTTCGGGGTGGTTTATATACAGAATAACAGATACCCGGGAGTGAGTTACAGACTGGAATCTAATTGAGGGGTTCGGGGTGGTTTATATACAGACTAACAGATACCTGGGAGTGAGTTACAGACTGGAATCTAATCGAGGGGTTCAGGGTGGTTTATATACAGAATAACAGATACCCGGGAGTGAGTTACAGACCGGAATTATTCTCAGCCTGATTTGTGCTTCATTCTGTAAGACTGTCTGTTATTTATTGACAGACTGATGCTGACGATGAATTCGTTTCCCTGCGAGTTGTGTGGAAAGAGATTTCCCGACAACCTACGTCTCAGAATGCATCTCCAGTCACATTCAGGTAAGGAGCTGTTACTCACAGGGGATGGAGATGTGCAGTGTGGAGGGTGAGACGGGGCAGGGGTGAAGCAGGAAAGCACAAGGGCAATCCTTGGTGATTCCTCCTGACAACAGAGTTAATTATCGGCATGTTGGACACATCAATCTGCTTTTCTCTTTCTCTCTGTCTATCTGTCTGTCTGTCTGTCTGTCTCTCTCTCTGTCTGTGTGTGTGGTCCGTGTGTGTCTGTCCCTCTCTTATTCCTCTGTGCATGTCTCTCTCTCTCTCTCTGTGTCTCTCTCTCTCTCTCTGTCTGTCTCTCTCTCTCTCTCTCTGTCTGTCTGTCTGTCTCTCTCTCTCTCTCTGTCTGTCTTTCTCTCTCTGTCTCCCTCTCTATCTGACTGTCTCTCTCTCCATCAGTGTCTCTCTCTCCATCTGTGATTGTGGTGTGTGTCTGTTCCTCACTTACTCCCTCTGTGTGTCTCTCTTGATCTCTCTCTCTCTGCCTGCCTCGCACTCTGTCTGCCTCTCTCTCTCTGTTGGTCTGTCTCTCTCTCTCTGTCGGTCTGTCTCTCTCTGTTGGTCTGTCTCTCTCCCTCTGTGTGTCTCTCCGTCTGTGTGTGTAGTGTGTATGTGTCTGTCCCTCTCTTACTCCCTCTGTGTTTGTGTGTCTCTCTCTCTCTCTCTGTGTCCTCACCAATGTTGTTAATCTCATCCCAACATCACTCATTCTGTCTTCTCTGTGGTTACATAAAAGAACAAAGTGTACGAGCTCTGAACAGGTTGGTTGGGCAGTGAGCCAACAGTGGCCGGTGTGTTGTGCAGACTGCTGAGCTCACAAAATCACAACTAGCCAGATCGGGTAGGACACGGGCTAAAGATTGAATGAAAAAGAAGGGACACTGAACGAGCAGATCTTTCAGGTCAGGGAGACCCAGCATGGTCACCGTGACACAGATAAGCAGCAACTGTCTCATCCGGGCCTTAGTCGAACGACTAACTCGAGCGATGACAGAGACAGAGGCAGATGAGAGCAACTCAAACACACACGTGAGGGGGAGAGTGGGATTAGACTGGGTGGGATATTAAAGGGTGTGGGGAGTGAGGGGAGAGTGGGATTAGACTGGGTGGGATATTAAAGGGTGCGGGGTGTGAGGAGAGAGTGGGATTAGACTGGGTGGGATATTAAAGGGTGTGGAGACTGGGTGGGATATTAAAGGGTGCGGGGAGTGAGGGGGAGAGTGAGATTAGACTGGGTGGGATATTAAAGGGTGCGGGGAGTGAGGGGGAGAGTGGGATTAGACTGTGTGGGATATTAAAGGGTGTGGGGAGTGAGGGGGAGAGTGGGATTTGACTGAGTGGGATATTAAACGGTGTGGTGAGTGAGGGAGAGAGTTGGACTGGATTATCTATTTCTCTCTCCTCTTTCTCCTTCCCTCTCTCTGTCTCCATGCCTCTCTCTCCCTCTCTTATTCTCTCCCTCAATCTGTTTCTCTCTGTCTTTCTCTCTCTCTCGCTATCTCTCCCCTTTCTCTCTGTGTCTGTCTCTCTATCGCTCTGTTGGTATGTCTTGCTCCGCCTGTTAGCTCCCTTTGCAGGCTTGTATTAGAAATGAATGAACGTTTGAGGGACAGTTCAGCCCGGATCTGTGCTGACTGCTGGAGCTGAGAAGACAAGATAAGATCAATATTTTTGAGCATTTCCTGTTTTGCTGACACCTCAAGCAGAATGGGCTCAAAGTGTGAAAGCAAGATACAAATATGTGTTAATAACAGGGAGGAAGAGGCAGAATGGGAATATCTGACAGATGTCCGAGCAATTCCTACTCCTAGTCAAGGTCTACACCCAACAAACTCTCCCAGGACAGGTACAGCATGGGGATAGATACAGAGTAAAACTCCCTCTACACTGTCCCCATCAAACACTCCCAGGACAGGTACAGCACAGGGTTAGATACAGAGTAAAGCTCCCTCTACACTGTCCCCATCAAACACTCCCAGGACAGATACAGCACGGGGTTAGATACAGAGTAAATCTCCCTCTACACTGTCCCTATCGAACACTCCCAGGACAGGTACAGCACGGGGTTAGATACAGAGTAAAACTCCCTCTACACCGTCCCTATTAAACACTCCCAGGACAGGTACAGCACGGGGTTAGATTCAGAGTAAAGCTCCCTCTACACTGTCCCCATCAAACACACCCAGGACAGGTACAGCACGGGGTTAGATACAGAGTAAAGCTCCCTCTACACTGTCCCCATCAAACACTCCCAGGACAGGTACAGCACGGGGTTAGATACAGAGTAAAGCTCCCTCTACACTGTCCCCATCAAACACTCCCAGGGCAGGTACAGCACGGGGTTAGATACAGAGTAAAGCTCCCTCTACACTGTCCCCATCAAACACTCCCCACTTCTTGGATATGAATACAGGATCAGGCTGGTGGCGTGTGTCAGCGACATGAGTGGGTAGGGCGGCACGTGTGGAGCACTGTGGATGATTTAGAACTGGTGTGAGGAGGAAATTACTCTCAGAGGGTCTGTGGAATTCTCTTTCCCAGACAGCAGTGGAGGACGGGTTATTGAAGATGTTCAAGTCAGTGAGTCAGAATTTTGAGCGACAAGGCAGTCAAGGGCTCTACTTGGCAACCAGCAATATGGAGTGAAGCTCCACCTTCAGCCATGTCCTTACAGAATGGGGGAGCAGGCTCAAAGGGCCATGTCTGGCTGGGAGCAGTATTTAATCATCAGTGTTTTCTCCCATGCAGGCTGCAGTGTTGTCATGTGCAATCCCTGTGGGGTGAGGATAAACACAGAGGAAGAACCAATGATTCACCGTCAGGCTCATTCTGGTAGGTTGGTTGGTGGGGTGGGTTGGGGGGGGGGTGGGGTGGGCGGGGAGGGGGTTGGGTGGTGATTGGCGGGCCATTTCCCATGTGGAGGTTAATGCGTTGTAGCAGGCAAGAAAAACGGAAGGTCAGCCTTGGGACTGAGAGCTTTGCTCTGTATCGATTCCCGTGCTGTACCTGTCCTGGGAGTGTTTGATGGCGACAGTGTAGAGGGAGCTTTACTCTGTATCTAACCCCATGCTGTACCTGTCCTGGGAGTGTTTGATGGCGACAGTGTAGAGGGAGCTTTACTCTGTATCTAACCCCGTGCTGTACCTGTCCTGGGAGTGTTTGATGGGACAGTGTAGAGGGAGATTTACTCTGTATCTAACCCAGTGTTGTACCTGTTCTGGGAATGTTTGATAGAGACAGTGTAGAGAGAGCTTTACTCTGTATCTAACCCCGTGCTGTCCCTGTCCTGGGAGCATTTGATGCAAACAGTCTTGAGGGAGCTTTGTTCTGTATTTAACCCCGTGCTGTACCTGTCCTGGGCGAGTTTGATGGGGACAGTGTAGAGGGAGCTTTACTATGTATTTAACCCTGTGCTGTACTTGTCCTGGGCGTATTTGATGAAGACAGTGCAGAGGGAGCTTTACTCTGTATCTAACCCTGTGCTGTACCTGTCCTGGGCGTATTTGATGAAGACAGTGCAGAGGGAGCTTTACTCTGTATCTAACCCTGTGCTGTACCTGTCCTGGGAGTGTTTGATGGGGACAGTGTAGAGGCAGCTTTACTCTGTATCTAACCCCGTGCTGTACCTGTCCTGGGAGTGTTTGATGGGGACGGTGTAGAGGGTGTTTTGCTCTATATGAAATCTCATGCTGTACCTGTGCAGGAAGTGTTTGATGGGGACAGTGTAGAGGGAGCGTTACTCTGTACCTAATCCCATGCTGTACCTGTCATGGGTGTGTTTGATGAGGACAGTGTAGAGGGAGTTTTAATCTGTATCTAACTCCATGCTGTACCTGTCCTGGGAGTGTTTGATCGTGCTACTGTGGAGGGAGCTTGAATCTGTAGCTATCCCCGTGCTGTACCTATATTGTGAGTGTTTGATGGGGACGGTGTAGAGGGAGCTTTACTCTGTATCTCTCCCTGTGCTGTACCTGTCCTGGGAATGTTTGATGGGGACGGTGTACATGGAGCTTTGCTCTGTATCTAACTCCGTGCTGTACCCATACTGTGAGTGTTAGATGGTGCTACTGTCGAGGGAGCTTTACTCTCTATCTAACCCCGTGCTGAACCTGTCATGGGAGTGTTTGATGCAGACAGTGCAGAGGGAGCTTTACTTTGTATCTAACCCCTTGCTGTTCCTGTCCTGGGAGCATTTGATGGGGACAGTGTAGAGGGGGCTTTACTCTGTATTTAACCCCGTGCTGTACCTGTCCTGGGCGAGTTTGATGTGGAAAGTGTAGAGGGAGCTTTACTCTGTATCTAACCCCGTGCTGTACCTGTCCTGGGAGTGTTTGATGGGGACAGTGTAGAGTGAGATTTACTCTGTATCTAACTCCATGCTGTACCTGTCCTGGGAGTGTTTGATGGGGACAGTGTAGAGTGAGATTTACTCCGTTTCTAACCCCATGCTGTACCTGTCCTGGGAGTGTTAGATGGGTACAGTGTAGAGGGAGATTTACTCTGTATCTGACCCCGTGCTGTACCTGTCCTGGGAGTGTTTGATGGGGACAGTGTAGAGGGAGCTTTACTCTGTATCTAACCCCGTGCTGTACCTGTCCTGGGAGTGTTTGATGGGGACAGTGTAGAGGGAGCTTTACTCTACATAACCCCGTGCTGTACCTGTTCTGGGAGTGTTTGATGGGGGCGGTGTAGTGGGAGCTTTACTCTGTTTTTACTCCCAAGATGTACCTGTTCTGGGCGTGTTTGATGGGGACTTTGCAGAGGGAGCTTTACTCTACATAACCCCATGCTGTACCTGTCCTGGGAATGTTTGATGGGGAAGGTGTAGAGGGAGCGTTATCCTGTATCTAATACCGTGCTGCCGAGTCCATGGGAGCATTTGATTTCACGCAGTCTGGAGGGAGCTTTGTTCTGTATTTAACCCTGCGCTGTAGCTGTCTTTTACGTATTTGATGCAGACAATGCAGAGGGAACTTTACTCTGTATCTAAACCCGAGCTGTCCCTGTCCTGGGAGTGTTTGATGGGGACAGTGTAGCGAGAGCTTTCCTCTGTATCTAACCCCGTGCTGTACCTGTCCTGGGAGTGTTTGATGGGGACAGCGTAGAGGAGCTTTACTCTGTATCTAACCCCGTGCTGTACCTGTCCAGGGAGTGTTTGATGGGGACAGTGTAGAGGGAGCTTTACTCTGTATCTAACCCCGTGCTGTACCTGTCCAGGGAGTGTTTGATGGGGACAGTGTAGAGGGAGCTTTACTCTGTATCTAACCCCGTGCTGTACCTGTCCAGGGAGTGTTTGATGGGGACAGTGTAGAGGGAGCTTTACTCTGTATCTAACCCCGTGCTGTACCTGTCCTGGGAGTGTTTGATCGTGCTAGTGTGGAGGGAGCTTTACACTGTAGCTAACCCCGTGCTGTACCCATACTGTGAGTGTTAGATGGTGCTACTGTCGAAGGAGCTTTACTCTCTATCTAACCCCGTGATGAATCTGTCCTAGGAGTGTTTGATGCTGACAGTGCAGAGGGAGTTTTGCTCCCTATTTAACCCCATGCTGTACCTGTCCTGTGCGAGTTTGATGGGGACAGTGTAGAGGGAGCTTTACCCTGTATTTAACCCATTGTTGCAACTTTCCTGGCAATGTTTGATGGCGACGATGTAGAGGGAGCTTTACTTTGTATCTAACCCCGTGCTGTTCCTGTCCTGGGTGAGTTTGATGCGGACAGTGTAGAGGGAGCTTTACTCTACATAACCCCATGCTGTACCTGTTCTGGGAGTGTTTGATGGGGGCGGTGTAGTGGGAGCTTTACTCTGTTTTTACTCCCAAGATGTACCTGTTCTGGGCGTGTTTGATGGGGACATTGCAGAGGGAGTTTTACTCTACATAACCCCATGCTGTACCTGTCCTGGGAGTGTGTGATGGGGACAGTGTAGAGGGAGTTTTAATCTGTATCTAACTCCATGCAGTACCTGTCCTGGGAGTGTTTGATCGTGCTACTGTGGAGGGAGCTTTACCCTGTATCTATCCCCATGCTGTACCTGTCCTGGGAGTATTTGATGGGGGCGGTGTACAGGGAGCTTTACTCTGTATCTAACCCCGTGCTACACCTGTCCTGGGAGTGTTTGATGGGGACACTGTAGAGGGAGATTTACTCTGTATCTAACCCCGTGCTGTACCTGTCCTGGGAGTGTTTGATGAGGACAGTGTAGAGGGAGCTTTGCTTTGTATCTAGTCCCCTGCTGTACCTGTCCTGGGAGTGTTTGATGCTGACAGTGCAGAGGGAACTTTGATCTCTATTTAACCCCATGCTGTGCCTGTCACTTGCGAGTTTGATGGAGACAGTGTCGAGGGAGGTTTACCCTGTATTTAACCTATTGTTGTAACTTTCCTGGCAATGTTTGATGGCGACGATGTAGAGGGAGCTTTACTTTGTATCTAACCCCGTGCTGTTCCTGTCCTGGGAGCGTTTGATGGGGACAGTGTAGAGGGGGCTTTACTCTGTACTTAACCCCGTGCTGTACCTGTCCTGGGTGAGTTTGATGCGGAAAGTGTAGAGGGAGCTTTGCTCTGTATCTATCCCCCGTGCTGTACCTGTCCTGGGAGTATTTGATGAGGGTGGTGTACAGGGAGCTTTACTCTGTATCTAACCCCGTGCTGTACCTGTCCTGGGAGTGTTAGATGGGTACAGTGTAGAGGGAACTTTACTCTGTACCTAACCCCGAGCTGTACCTGTTTGGGAGTGTTTGATGGGGGCGGTGTAGTGGGAGCTTTACTCTGTTTTACTCCCAAGATGTACCTGTTCTGGGCGTGTTTGATGGGGACATTGCAGAGGGAGCTTTACTCTACATAACTCCATGCAGTACCTGTCCTGGGAGTGTTTGATCGTGCTACTGTGGAGGGAGCTTTACTCTGTATCTAACCCCGTGCTGTACCTATACTGTGAGTGTTTGATGGTGCCAGTGTCGAGGGAGCTAAACTCACTTTCTAATCCCATGCTGTACCTGTCCTGGGAGTGTTTAATGGGGATGTTGTAGAGGGAGCTTTACTGTGTATCTAACCCCGTGCTGTACCTGTCCAGGGAGTGTTTGATGGGGACAGTGTAGATGGAGCTTTTTTCTGTATCTAACCCCGTGCTGTACCTGTCCAGGGAGTGTTTGATGGGGACAGTGTAGAGGGAGCTTTACTCTGTATCTAACCCTGTGATGCACCTGTCCTGGGAGTGTTTGATGGTGCCAGTGTCGAGTGAGGTTTACTTTCTATCTCACCCCGTGCTGTACCTGTCCTGGGAATGTTTGAAGGGGAAGGTGTAGAGGGAGCGTTATCCTGTATCTAATACCGTGCTGCCGAGTCCATGGAGCATTTGATTTCACGCAGTCTGGAGAGAGCTTTGTTCTGTATTTAACCCTGCGCTGTAGCTGTCTTGGACGTATTTGATGCAGACAATGCAGAGGGAACTTTACTCTGTATCTAAACCCGAGCTGTCCCTGTCCTGGGAGTGTTTGATGGGGACAGTGTAGAGGGAGCTTTACTCTGTATCTAACCCTGTGCTGTACCTGTCCTGGGAGTGTTTGATGCGGACAGTGTAGAGGGAGCTTTAGTCTGTATCTAACCCCGTGCTGTACCTGTCCTGGGAGTGTTTGATGGGGACAGTGTAAAGGGAGCTTTTCTCTGTATCTATCCCCCGTGCTGTACCTGTCCTGGGAGTGTTTGATGTGGACAGTTTGGAGGGAGCTTTCGTCTGTATCTATCCCCCGTGCTGTACCTGTCCTGGGAGCGTTTGATGGGGACAGAGTAGATGGAGCTTTACTCTGTATCTAATCCCTGCTGTACCTGTCCTGGGAGTGTTTGATGGGGACAGTGTAGAGGGAGCTTTACTCTGTATCTAACCCCGTGCTGTACCTGTCCTGGGAGTGTTTGATGGGGACAGTGTAGCGGGAGCTTTACTGTGTACCTAACCCTGCGCTGTGCCTGTCCTGGGTGTGTTTGATGGAGACGGTGTAGCGGGAGCTTTACTGTGTACCTAACCCTGCTGTGTACCTGTCCTGGGAGTGTTTGATGGGGACAGTGTGGAGGGGGCTTTACCCTTTATCTATCCTCATTCTTTACCTATCCTGTGAGTGTTTGATGAGGACAATGTAGAGGGAGTTTTACTCTGTATATAACCCCGTGCCGTACTTGTTCTGTGAGTATTTGATGGGGACAGTGTACAGTGAGCTTTACTGTGTATCTAACCCCGTGCTGTACCTCTCCTGGGAGTGTTTGATGCGGACTGTGTAGAGGGAGCTTTAGTCTGTATTTATCCCCCGTGCTGTTCCTGTCCTGGGAGTGTTTGATCGGGACAGTGTAGAATGACCTTTACCTGTATCTAACCCCGTGCATTAACTGTCCTGGGATTGTTTGATTGGGACAGTGCAGAGGGAGCCTTACTCTGTATCTAGACCATGCTTTATCTGTCCTGGGACTGTTTGATGGGGACAGTGTAGAGGGAGCTTTACTCTGTATCTAACCCCGTGCTGTAACTTTCTTGGAAGTGTTTGATGCAGACAGTGTAGAGGGAGTTTACTCTGTATGTAAACCCGTGCTGTACCTTTACTGGGAGTGTTTGATGGGGACGGTGTAGAGGGAGCTTTACTTTGTATCTAACCCTGTGCTGTACCTGTCTTGGGAGTGTTTTATGGGGATGGTGTAGAGGGAACTTTACTCTAAATCTAACACCGTGCTGGACCTGTACTGGGAGTATTTGATGGGGACAGTGTTGAGGGAGCTTTACTCTGTATCTAACCCCGTGCTGTACCTGTAATGGGAGTGTTTTTTGGGGACAGTGTAGACAGAGCCTTACTTTGTATCTAACCCTGTGCTTTACCTGTCCTGGGACTGTTTGATGGGGACAGTGTAGAGGGAGCTTTTGTCTGTATCTATCCCCCGTGCTGTACCTGTCCTGGGAGTGTTTGATTGGGACAGTGCACAGGGAGCCTTACTCTGTATCTAGACCATGCTTTACCTGTCCTGGGACTGTTTGATGGGGACAGTGTAGAGGGAGCTTTACTCTGTATCTAACCCCGTGCGGTACCTTTCTTGGAAGTGATTGATGGAGACAGTGTAGAGGGAGTTTACTCTGTATGTAAACCCGTGCTGTACCTTTACTGGGAGTGTTTTATGGGGATGGTGTAGAGGGAGCTTTACTCTGTATCTAACCCATGCTGTACCTGTCCTGGGAGTGTTTTATGGGGACAGTGTAGAGGGAGCTTTACTCTGTATCTATCCCCTGCTGTACCTGTCCTGGATGTTTTTGATGGGGACAGTGTAGAGGGAGCCTTACTCTGTATCTAACCCTGTGCTTTACCTGTCCTGGGACTCTTTGATGGGGACAGTGTTGAGGGAGTTTTACTCTGTATCTAACCCCGTGCTGTACCTTTCCTGCAAGTGTTTGATGGAGACAGTGTAGAGGGAGTTTACTCTGTATCTAAACCCGTGCTGTACCTGTCCTGGGAGTGTTTGATGGGGGCGGTGTAGAGGGAGTTTTACTTTGGTTCTAACCCGGTGCTGTACCTGTACTGGGAGTGTTTGATGAGGACAGTGTAGTGGGAGCGTTACTCTGTATCTAACCCCGTGCTGTACCTGTACTGGGAGTGTTTGATGAGGACAATGTAGAGGGAGATTTACTCTGTATATAACCCCGTGCTGTACTTGTCCAGGGAGAGTTTGATGGGGACAGTGTACAGGGAACTTTACACTGTATCTAACCCCATGCTGCACCTGTCCTGGGAATGTTTGATGGGGACAGTGTAGAGGGAGCTTTACTCTGTATCTATCCCTGTGCTGTACCTGTCCTGGGAGCATTTGATGGAGATGGTGTAGAGGGAACTTTACCTTGTATTTAACCCAGTGTTGTACCTGTCCTGGGAGTGTTTAATGGAGACGGTGTAGAGGGAGCTTAACTTTGTATCTAACCCCGTGCTGTACCTGTCCTGGGCGAGTTTCATGGGGACAGTGTAGAGGGAGCTTTCCTCTTTATCTATCCCCATGCTGTACTTATCCTGTGAGTGTTTCATGGCGCTAGTGTCGAGGGAGCTTTCCTCTGTATGTAACCCCGTGCTGTACCTGTCCTGGGAGTGTTTGTTTGGGACAGTGTAGAGTGAGCTTTACTCTGTATCTAACGCCGTGCTGTACCTGTCCTGGGAGTGTTTGATGGGGACAGTGTAGAGTGAGCTTTACTCTCTATCTAACCCGGTGCTGTACCTGTCCTGGGAATGTTTGATGCGGACAGTGTAGAGGGAGCTTTAGTCTGTATTTATCCCCCGTGCTGTACCTGTCCTGGGAGTGTTTGATGGGGACAATTTAGAGGGAGCCTTCGTCTGTATCTATTCCCCGTGCTGTACCTGTCCTGGGCGTGTTTGATGGGGACAGTGTAGAGGGAGCTTTACTCTGTATCTAAACCATGCTGTACCTGTCCTGAGAGTGTTTTATGGGGACGGTGTAGAGGGAGCTTTACGCTGTATCTAACACCGTGCTGTTCCTGTCCTGGGAGTGTTTTATGGGGACAGTGTATAGGGAGCTTTACTCTGAATCTAACCCCGTGCTGTACCTGTCCTGGGAGTGTTTGATGAGGACAATGTAGAGGGAGTTTTAATCTGTATATAACCCCATGCTGTACTCGTTCTGGGAGTGTTTGATGAAGACAGTGTAAAGGGAGCTTTTCTCTGTATCTAACACCATGCTGTACCTGTCCTGGGAGTGTTTGATGTGGACAGTTTGGAGGGATCTTTCGTCTGTATTTATCCCCCGTGCTGCACCTGTCCTGGGAGTGTTTGATGTGGACAGTTTGGAGGGATCTTTCGTCTGTATCTATCCCCCGTGCTGTACATGTCCTGGGAGTATTTGATGGGGACAGTGTCGAGGGAGCTTTACTCTGTATCTAACCCCGTGCATTACCTGTCCTGGGACTGTTTGATGGGGGCAGTGTAGAGGGAGCTTTACTCTGTATCTAACCCATGCTGTACCTGTCCTGGGAGTGTTTTATGGGGACACTGTAGAGGGAGCTTTACTCTGTATCTAACCCCTGCTGTACCTGTCCTGGATGTTTTTGATGGGGACAGTGTAGAGGGAGCCTTACTCTGTATCTAACCCTGTGCTTTACCTGTCCTGGGACTCTTTGATGGGGACAGTGTTGAGGGAGTTTTACTCTGTATCTAACCCCGTGCTGTACCTTTCCTGCAAGTGTTTGATGTAGACAGTGTAGAGGGAGTTTACTCTGTATCTAAACCCGTGCTGTACCTGTCCTGGGAGTGTTTGATGGGGGCGGTGTAGAGGGAGTTTTACTTTGGTTCTAACCCCGTGCTGTATCTGTACTGGGAGTGTTTGATGAGGACAGTGTAGTGGGAGCGTTACTCTGTATCTAACCCCGTGCTGTACCTGTACTGGGAGTGTTTGATGCGGACAGTGTAGGGGGATCTTTAGTCTGTATTTATCACCCGTGCTGTACCTGTCCTGTGAGTGTTTGATGAGGACAATGTAGAGGGAGTTTTACTCTGTATATAACCCCGTGCTGTACTTGTCCTGGGAATGTTTGATGGGGACAGTGTAGAGGGAGCTTTACTCTGTATCTATCCCTGTGCTGTACCTGTCCTGGGAGCATTTGATGGAGATGGTGTAGAGGGAACTTTACCTTGTATTTAACCCAGTGTTGTACCTGTCCTGGGAGTGTTTAATGGAGACGGTGTAGAGGGAGCTTAACTTTGTATCTAACCCCGTGCTGTACCTGTCCTGGGCGAGTTTCATGGGGACAGTGTAGAGGGAGCTTTCCTCTTTATCTATCCCCATGCTGTACTTATCCTGTGAGTGTTTCATGGCGCTAGTGTCGAGGGAGCTTTACTCTGTTTCTAACCCTGTGCTGTACCTGTCCTGGGAGTGTTTGATGCAGACAGTGTAGAGTGAGCTTTAGTCTGTATTTATCCCCCGTGCTGTAACTGTCCTGGGAGCGTTTGATGGGGACAGTTTAGAGGGAGCTTTCGTCTGTATCTATCCCCCGTGCTGTACCTGTGCTGGGCGTGTTTGATGGGGACAGTGTAGAGGGAGCTTTACTCTGTATCTAACCCTGTGCTGTACCTGTCCTGGGAGTGTTTGATGCAGACAGTGTAGAGCGAGCTTTAATCTGTATTTATCCCCCGTGCTGTACCTGTCCTGGGAGTGTTTGATGCGGACAGTTTAGAGGGAGCTTTCGTCTGTATCTATCCCCCGTGCTGTACCTGTCCTGGGCGTCTTTAATGAGGACAGTGTAGAGGGAGCTTTTCTCTGTATCTAACCCATGCTGTACCCGTCCTGAGAGTGTTTTATGGGGACGGTGTAGAGGGAGCTTTACGCTGTATCTCACCCCGTGCTGTACCTGTCCTGGGAGTGCTTGATGCGGACAGTTTAGAGGGAGCCTTCGTCTGTATCTATTCCCCGTGCTGTACCTGTCCTGGGCGTGTTTGATGGGGAAGTGTAGAGGGAGCTTTACTCTGTATCTAAACCCTGCTGTACCTGTCCTGGGTGTTTTTGATGGGGACAGTGTAGAGGGAGCCTTACTCTGTATCTAACCCTGTGCTTTACCTGTCCTGGGACTCTTTGATGTGGACAGTGTTGAGGGAGTTTTACTCTGTATCTAACCCCGTGCTGTATCTTTCCTGGAAGTGTTTGATGGAGACAGTGTAGCGGGAGTTTACTCTGTATCTAAACCCGTGCTGTAACTGTCCTGGGAGTGTTTGATGGGGGCGGTGTAGAGGGAGTTTTACTCTGTTTCTAACCCTGTGCTGTACCTGTACTGGGAGTGTTTGATGTGGACAGTTTGGAGGGATCTTTCATCTGTATCTATCCCCCGTGCTGTACCTGTCCTGGGAGTGGTTGATGGGGAAAGAGTAGATGGAGCTTTACTCTGTATCTAATCCCTGCTGTACCTGTCCTGGGTGTTTTTGATGGGGACAGTGTAGAGGGAGCTTTACTCTGTATCTAACCCCGTGCTGTCTCTTTCCTGGAAGTGTTTGATGGAGACAGTGTAGAGGGAGTTTACTCTATCTAAACCCCTGCTGTACCTGTACTGGGAGTGTTGGATGGGTGCGGTGTAGAGGGAGTTTTGATCTGTATCTAACCGCGTGCTGTACCTGTCCTCGGAGTGTTTGATGGGGACAGTGTAGAGGGAGCTTTACTTTGCATTTAACCCCGTGCTGTATCTATCCTGGGAGTGTTTGATGGGGAAAGTGTAGAGGGAGCTTTACTCTGTATCTAACCCCGTGCTGTACCTGTCCTGGGAGAGTTTGATGGGGACAGTGTAAAGGGAGCATTACTCTGTATCTAACCCCGTGCTGTACCTGTCCTGTGAATGTTTGATGGGGACAGTGTAGAGGGAGCTTTACTCTGTATCTAACCCCGTGCTGTACCTGTCCTGTGAGCGTTTGATGGAGATGGTATAGAGGGAACTTTACCTTGTATTTAACCCCGTGCTGTACCTGTCCTGGGCGAGTTTCATGGGGCCAGTGTAGAGGAGCTTTCCTCTTCATCTAAACCCTGCAGAACTTATCCTGCGAGTGTTTCATGGCGCTAGTGTCGAGGGAGCTTTACTCTGTATCTATCCGTGTGCTGTACCTGTCCTGGGAGTGTTGATGCAGACAGTGTAGGGCGAGCTTTGGTCTGTATTTATCCCCCGTGCTGTACCTGTCCTGGGCGTGTTTGATGAGGACAGTGTAGAGGGAGCTTTTCTCTGTATCTAACCCCGTGCTGTACCTGTCCTGAGAGTGTTTTATGGGGACGGTGTAGAGGGAGCTTTACGCTGTATCTCACCCCGTGCTGTTCCTGTCCTGGGAGTGCTTGATGCGGACAGTGTAGAGGGAGCGTTAGTCTTTATTTATCCCGCGTGCTGTATCTGTCCTGGGCGTTTTTGATGGGGACAGTGTAGAGGGAGCTTTACTCTGTGTCTAACCCCTGCTGTACCTGTCCTGGGTGTTTTTGATGGGGACAGTGTAGATGGAGCCTTACTCTATATCTAACCCTGTGCTTTACATGTCCTGGGACTGTTTGATGGGGACAGTGTAGAGGGAGTTTTACTCTGTATCTAAACCTGTGCTGTACCTTTACTGGGAGTGTTTGATGGGGGCGGTGTAGACGGAGCTTTACTCTGTATCTAACCCCGTGCTGTTCCTGTCCTCGGAGTATTTGATGGGGACAGTGTTGTGGGAGCTTTACTCTGTATCTAGCCCCGTGCTGTACCTGTCCTGGGCTTGTTTGATGGGGACAGTGTAGCGGGAGGTTTACTGTGTACCTAACCCTGCGCTGTGCCTTTCGTGGGAGTGTTTGATGGGGACAGTGTTGTGGGAGCTTTACTTTGTATCTAACCCCTGCTGTCCCTGTCCTGGGAGTGTTTGATGCGGACAGTTTAGAGGGAGCTTTCGTCTGTATCTATCCCCCGTGCTGTACCTGTCCTGGGCGTCTTTAATGAGGACAGTGTAGAGGGAGCTTTTCTCTGTATCTAACCCATGCTGTACCTGTCCTGAGAGTGTTTTATGGGGACGGTGTAGAGGGAGCTTTACGCTGTATCTCACCCCGTGCTGTACCTGTCCTGGGAGTGCTTGATGCGGACAGTGTAGAGGGAGCGTTAGTCTGTATTTATCCCCCGTGCTGTACCTGTCCTGGGTGTGTTTGATGGGGACAGTGTAGAGGGAGCCTTACCCTGTATCTAACCCCTGCTGTACCTGTCCTGGGTGTTTTTGATGGGGACAGTGTAGATGGAGCCTTACTCTATATCTAACCCTGTGCTTTACCTGTCCTGGGAGTGTTTGATGGGGACAGTGTAGAGGGAGTTTTACTCTGTATCTAACCCCGTGCTGTACCTTTCCTGGAAGTGTTTGATGGAGACAGTGTAGAGGGAGTTTACTCTGTATCTAAACCCGTGCTGTACCTGTACTGGGAGTGTTTGATGGGGGCGGTGTAGAGGGAGCTTTAGTCTTTATTTATCCCCCGTGCTGCACCTGTCCTGGGAGTGTTTGATGTGGACAGTTTGGAGGGATCTTTCGTCTGTATCTATCCCCCGTGCTGTACATGTCCTGGGAGTATTTGATGGGGACAGTGTCGAGGGAGCTTTACTCTGTATCTAACCCCGTGCATTACCTGTCCTGGGACTGTTTGATGGGGGCAGTGTAGAGGGAGCTTTACTCTGTATCTAACCCATGCTGTACCTGTCCTGGGAGTGTTTTATGGGGACACTGTAGAGGGAGCTTTACTCTGTATCTAACCCCTGCTGTACCTGTCCTGGATGTTTTTGATGGGGACAGTGTAGAGGGAGCCTTACTCTGTATCTAACCCTGTGCTTTACCTGTCCTGGGACTCTTTGATGGGGACAGTGTTGAGGGAGTTTTACTCTGTATCTAACCCCGTGCTGTACCTTTCCTGCAAGTGTTTGATGGAGACAGTGTAGAGGGAGTTTACTCTGTATCTAAACCCGTGCTGTACCTGTCCTGGGAGTGTTTGATGGGGGCGGTGTAGAGGGAGTTTTACTTTGGTTCTAACCCCGTGCTGTATCTGTACTGGGAGTGTTTGATGAGGACAGTGTAGTGGGAGCGTTACTCTGTATCTAACCCCGTGCTGTACCTGTACTGGGAGTGTTTGATGTGGACAGTGTAGAGGGATCTTTAGTCTGTATTTATCACCCGTGCTGTACCTGTCCTGTGAGTGTTTGATGAGGACAATGTAGAGGGAGTTTTACTCTGTATATAACCCCGTGCTGTACTTGTCCTGGGAATGTTTGATGGGGACAGTGTAGAGGGAGCTTTACTCTGTATCTATCCCTGTGCTGTACCTGTCCTGGGAGCATTTGATGGAGATGGTGTAGAGGGAACTTTACCTTGTATTTAACCCAGTGTTGTACCTGTCCTGGGAGTGTTTAATGGAGACGGTGTAGAGGGAGCTTAACTTTGTATCTAACCCCGTGCTGTACCTGTCCTGGGCGAGTTTCATGGGGACAGTGTAGAGGGAGCTTTCCTCTTTATCTATCCCCATGCTGTACTTATCCTGTGAGTGTTTCATGGCGCTAGTGTCGAGGGAGCTTTCCTCTGTATGTAACCCCGTGCTTTACCCCTCCTGGGAGTGTTTGATGGGGACAGTGTAGAGGGAGCTTTACTCTGTATCTAACCCGGTGCTGTACCTGTCCTGGGAATGTTTGATGCGGACAGTGTAGAGGGAGCTTTAGTCTGTATGTATCCCCCGTGCTGTACCTGTCCTGGGAGTGTTTGATGGGGACAGTTTAGAGGGAGCCTTCGTCTGTATCTATTCCCCGTGCTGTACCTGTCCTGGGCGTGTTTGATGGGGAAGTGTAGAGGGAGCTTTACTCTGTATCTAAGCCATGCTCTACCTGTCCTGAGAGTGTTTTATGGGGACGGTGTAGAGGGAGCTTTACGCTGTATCTAACACCGTGCTGTACCTGTCCTGGGAGTGTTTTATGGGGACAGTATATAGGGAGCTTTACTCTGAATCTAACCCCTGCTGTACCTGTCCTGGGTGTTTTTGATGGGGACAGTGTAGAGGGAGCCTTACTCTGTATCTAACCCTGTGCTTTACCTGTCCTGGGACTCTTTGATGGGGACAGTGTTGAGGGAGTTTTACTCTGTATCTAACCCCGTGCTGTATCTTTCCTGGAAGTGTTTGATGGAGACAGTGTAGAGGGAGTTTACTCTGTATCTAAACCCGTGCTGTACCTGTACTGGGAGTGTTTGATGGGGGCAGTGTAGAGGGAGTTTTACTCTGTATCTAACCCCGTGCTGTACCTGTCCTGGGAGTGTTTGATGGGTCAGTGTAGTGGGAGCTTTCCTCTGTATCTAACGCCATGCTGTACCTGTCCTGGGAGTGTTTGATGCGGACAGTGTAGAGGGAGCTTTAGTCTTTATTTATCCCCCGTGCTGCACCTGTCCTGGGAGTGTTTGATGTGTACAGTTTGGAGGAATCTTTCGTCTGTTATCTATCCCCCGTGCTGTACCTGTCCTGGGAGCGTTTGATGGAGATGGTGTAGAGGGAACTTTACCTTTTATTTAACCCAGTGTTGTACCTGTGCTGGGAGTGTTTAATGGAGACGGTGTAGAGGGAGCTTTACTTTGTATCTAACCCCGTGCTATACCTGTCCTGGGCGAGTTTCATGGGGACAGTGTAGAGGGAGCTTTCCTCTTTATCTATCCCCATGCTGTACTTATCCTGTGAGTGTTTCATGGCGCTAGTGTCGAGGGAGCTTTCCTCCGTATGTAACCCCGTGCTGTACCTGTCCTGGCAGTGTTTGTTTGGGACAGTGTAGAGTGAGCTTTACTCTCTATCTAACCCGGTGCTGTACGTGTCCTGGTAGTGTTTGATGGGGACAGTTTAGAGGGAGCCTTCGTCTGTATCTATCCCCCGTGCTGTACCTGTCCTGGGAGTGTTTGATGGGGACAGTGTAGAGGGAGCTTTACTCTGTATCGAACCCATGCTGTACCTGTCCTGAGAGTGTTTTATGGGGACGGTGTAGAGGGAGCTTTACTCTGTATCTAACACCGTGCTGTACCTTTCCTGGAAGTGTTTGATGGAGACAGTGTAGAGGGAGTTTACTCTGTATCTAAACCCCTGCTGTACCTGTACTGGGAGTGTTTGATATGGACAGTGTAAAGCGAGCTTTACTCTGTATCTAACCCCGTGCTGTACCTGTCCTGGGAGTGTTTGATGGGGACAGTGTAGAGGGAGCATTACTTTGCATCTAACACCGTGCTGTATCTATCCTGGGAGTGTTTGATGAGGAAAGTGTAGCGGGAGCTTTACTCTGTATCTAACCCCGTGCTGTACCTGTCCTGGGAGAGTTTGATGGGGACAGTGTAAAGGGAGCATTACTCTGTATCTAACCCCGTGCTGTACCTGTCCTGGGAGTGTTTGATGGGGACAGTGTAGAGGGAGCTTTACTCTGTATCTAACCCCGTGCTGTACCTGTCCTGGGAGAGTTTGATATGGACAGTGTAAAGGGAGCTTTACTCTGTATCTAACCCCGTGCTGTACCTGTCCTGTGAGCGTTTGATGGAGATGGTATAGGGGGAACTTTACCTTGTATTTAACCCTGTGTTGTACCTGTCCTTGGAGTGTTTGAAGGAGACGGTGTAGATGAAGCTTTACTTTGTATCTAGCCCCGTGATGTACCTGTCCTGGGCGAGTTTCATGGGGCCAGTGTAGAGGAGCTTTCCTCTTCATCTATACCCATGCAGTACTTATCCTGCGAGTGTTTCATGGCGCTAGTGTCGAGGGAGCTTTACTCTGTTTCTAACCCTGTGCTGTACCTGTCCTGGGAGTGTTTGATGCAGACAGTGTAGAGCGAGCTTTAGTCTGTATTTATCCCCCGTGCTGTACCTGTCCTGGGAGTGTTTGATGCAGACAGTGTAGAGTGAGCTTTAGTCTGTATTTATCCCCCGTGCTGTAACTGTCCTGGGAGCGTTTGATGGGGACAGTTTAGAGGGAGCTTTCGTCTGTATCTATCCCCCGTGCTGTACCTGTCCTGGGCGTGTTTGATGGGGACAGTGTAGAGGGAGCTTTACTCTGTATCTAACCCTGTGCTGTACCTGTCCTGGGAGTGTTTGATGCAGACAGTGTAGAGCGAGCTTTAATCTGTATTTATCCCCCGTGCTGTACCTGTCCTGGGAGTGTTTGATGCGGACAGTTTAGAGGGAGCTTTCGTCTGTATCTATCCCCCGTGCTGTACCTGTCCTGGGCGTCTTTAATGAGGACAGTGTAGAGGGAGCTTTTCTCTGTATCTAACCCATGCTGTACCTGTCCTGAGAGTGTTTTATGGGGACGGTGTAGAGGGAGCTTTACGCTGTATCTCACCCCGTGCTGTACCTGTCCTGGGAGTGCTTGATGCGGACAGTGTAGAGGGAGCGTTAGTCTGTATTTATCCCCCGTGCTGTACCTGTCCTGGGTGTGTTTGATGGGGACAGTGTAGAGGGAGCCTTACCCTGTATCTAACCCCTGCTGTACCTGTCCTGGGTGTTTTTGATGGGGACAGTGTAGATGGAGCCTTACTCTATATCTAACCCTGTGCTTTACCTGTCCTGGGAGTGTTTGATGGGGACAGTGTAGAGGGAGTTTTACTCTGTATCTAACCCCGTGCTGTACCTTTCCTGGTAGTGTTTGCTGGAGACAGTTTAGAGGGAGTTTACTCTGTATCTAAACCCGTGCTGTACCTGTACTGGGAGTGTTTGATGGGGGCGGTGTAGAGGGAGCTTTAGTCTTTATTTATCCCCCGTGCTGCACCTGTCCTGGGAGTGTTTGATGTGGACAGTTTGGAGGGATCTTTCGTCTGTATCTATCCCCCGTGCTGTACATGTCCTGGGAGTATTTGATGGGGACAGTGTCGAGGGAGCTTTACTCTGTATCTAACCCCGTGCATTACCTGTCCTGGGACTGTTTGATGGGGGCAGTGTAGAGGGAGCTTTACTCTGTATCTAACCCATGCTGTACCTGTCCTGGGAGTGTTTTATGGGGACACTGTAGAGGGAGCTTTACTCTGTATCTAACCCCTGCTGTACCTGTCCTGGATGTTTTTGATGGGGACAGTGTAGAGGGAGCCTTACTCTGTATCTAACCCTGTGCTTTACCTGTCCTGGGACTCTTTGATGGGGACAGTGTTGAGGGAGTTTTACTCTGTATCTAACCCCGTGCTGTACCTTTCCTGCAAGTGTTTGATGGAGACAGTGTAGAGGGAGTTTACTCTGTATCTAAACCCGTGCTGTACCTGTCCTGGGAGTGTTTGATGGGGGCGGTGTAGAGGGAGTTTTACTTTGGTTCTAACCCCGTGCTGTATCTGTACTGGGAGTGTTTGATGAGGACAGTGTAGTGGGAGCGTTACTCTGTATCTAACCCCGTGCTGTACCTGTACTGGGAGTGTTTGATGTGGACAGTGTAGAGGGATCTTTAGTCTGTATTTATCACCCGTGCTGTACCTGTCCTGTGAGTGTTTGATGAGGACAATGTAGAGGGAGTTTTACTCTGTATATAACCCCGTGCTGTACTTGTCCTGGGAATGTTTGATGGGGACAGTGTAGAGGGAGCTTTACTCTGTATCTATCCCTGTGCTGTACCTGTCCTGGGAGCATTTGATGGAGATGGTGTAGAGGGAACTTTACCTTGTATTTAACCCAGTGTTGTACCTGTCCTGGGAGTGTTTAATGGAGACGGTGTAGAGGGAGCTTAACTTTGTATCTAACCCCGTGCTGTACCTGTCCTGGGCGAGTTTCATGGGGACAGTGTAGAGGGAGCTTTCCTCTTTATCTATCCCCATGCTGTACTTATCCTGTGAGTGTTTCATGGCGCTAGTGTCGAGGGAGCTTTCCTCTGTATGTAACCCCGTGCTTTACCCCTCCTGGGAGTGTTTGATGGGGACAGTGTAGAGTGAGCTTTACTCTGTATCTAACCCGGTGCTGTACCTGTCCTGGGAATGTTTGATGCGGACAGTGTAGAGGGAGCTTTAGTCTGTATGTATCCCCCGTGCTGTACCTGTCCTGGGAGTGTTTGATGGGGACAGTTTAGAGGGAGCCTTCGTCTGTATCTATTCCCCGTGCTGTACCTGTCCTGGGCGTGTTTGATGGGGAAGTGTAGAGGGAGCTTTACTCTGTATCTAAGCCATGCTCTACCTGTCCTGAGAGTGTTTTATGGGGACGGTGTAGAGGGAGCTTTACGCTGTATCTAACACCGTGCTGTACCTGTCCTGGGAGTGTTTTATGGGGACAGTATATAGGGAGCTTTACTCTGAATCTAACCCCTGCTGTACCTGTCCTGGGTGTTTTTGATGGGGACAGTGTAGAGGGAGCCTTACTCTGTATCTAACCCTGTGCTTTACCTGTCCTGGGACTCTTTGATGGGGACAGTGTTGAGGGAGTTTTACTCTGTATCTAACCCCGTGCTGTATCTTTCCTGGAAGTGTTTGATGGAGACAGTGTAGCGGGAGTTTACTCTGTATCTAACCCCGTGCTGTACCTGTCCTGGGAGTGTTTGATGGGGACAGTGTAGAGGGAGCATTACTTTGCATCTAACACCGTGCTGTATCTATCCTGGGAGTGTTTGATGAGGAAAGTGTAGCGGGAGCTTTACTCTGTATCTAACCCCGTGCTGTACCTGTCCTGGGAGAGTTTGATGGGGACAGTGTAAAGGGAGCATTACTCTGTATCTAACCCCGTGCTGTACCTGTCCTGGGAGTGTTTGATGGGGACAGTGTAGAGGGAGCTTTACTCTGTATCTAACCCCGTGCTGAACCTGTCCTGGGAGAGTTTGATATGGACAGTGCAAAGGGAGCTTTACTCTGTATCTAACCCCGTGCTGTACCTGTCCTGTGAGCGTTTGATGGAGATGGTATAGGGGGAACTTTACCTTGTATTTAACCCTGTGTTGTACCTGTCCTTGGAGTGTTTGAAGGAGACGGTGTAGATGAAGCTTTACTTTGTATCTAGCCCCGTGATGTACCTGTCCTGGGCGAGTTTCATGGGGCCAGTGTAGAGGAGCTTTCCTCTTCATCTATACCCATGCAGTACTTATCCTGCGAGTGTTTCATGGCGCTAGTCTCGAGGGAGCTTTACTCTGTTTCTAACCCTGTGCTGTACCTGTCCTGGGAGTGTTTGATGCAGACAGTGTAGAGTGAGCTTTAGTCTGTATTTATCCCCCGTGCTGTAACTGTCCTGGGAGCGTTTGATGGGGACAGTTTAGAGGGAGCTTTCGTCTGTATCTATCCCCCGTGCTGTACCTGTCCTGGGCGTGTTTGATGGGGACAGTGTAGAGGGAGCTTTACTCTGTATCTAACCCTGTGCTGTACCTGTCCTGGGAGTGTTTGATGCAGACAGTGTAGAGCGAGCTTTAATCTGTATTTATCCCCCGTGCTGTACCTGTCCTGGGAGTGTTTGATGCGGACAGTGTAGAGGGAGCGTTAGTCTTTATTTATCCCGCGTGCTGTACCTGTCCTGGGCGTTTTTGATGGGGACAGTGTAGAGGGAGCCTTACCCTGTATCTAACCCCTGCTGTACCTGTCCTGGGTGTTTTTGATGGGGACAGTGTAGATGGAGCCTTACTCTATATCTAACCCTGTGCTTTACCTGTCCTGGGACTTTTTGATGGGGACAGTGTAGAGGGAGTTTTACTCTGTATCTAAACCTGTGCTGTACCTTTACTGGGAGTGTTTGATGGGGGCGGTGTAGACGGAGCTTTACCCTGTATCTAACCCCGTGCTGTTCCTGTCCTCGGAGTATTTGATGGGGACAGTGTTGTGGGAGCTTTACTCTGTATTTAGCCCCGTGCTGTACCTGTCCTGGGCTTGTTTGATGGGGACAGTGTAGCGGGAGGTTTACTGTGTACCTAACCCTGCGCTGTGCCTTTCGTGGGAGTGTTTGATGGGGACAGTGTAGTGGGAGCTTTACTTTGTATCTAACCCCTGCTGTCCCTGTCCTGGGTGTTTTTGATGGGGACAGTGTAGAGGGAGCCTTACTCTGTATCTAACCCTGTGCTTTACCTGTCCTGGGACTCTTTGATGGGGACAGTGTTGAGGGAGTTTTACTCTGTATCTAAACCCCTGCTGTACCTGTACCGGGAGTGTTTGATGGGTGCGGTGTAGAGGGAGTTTTGATCTGTATCTAACCGCGTGCTGTACCTGTCCTCGGAGTATTTGATGGGGACAGTGTAGTGGGACCTTTACTCTGTATCTAAACCCGTGCTGTACCTGTCCTGGGAGTGTTTGATGGGGACAGTGTAGTGGGAGCTTTACTCTGTATCTAACCCCGTGCTGTACCTGTCCTGGGAGTGTTTGATGTGGACAGTTTGGAGGGAGCTTTCGTTTGTATCTATCCCCCGTGCTTAACCTGTCCTGGATGTTTTTGATGAGGACAGTGTAGAGGGAGCCTTACTCTGTATCTAACCCTGTGCTTTACCTGTCCTGGGACTCTTTGATGGGGACAGTGTTGAGGGAGTTTTACTCTGTATCTAACCCCGTGCTGTACCTTTCCTGCAAGTGTTTGATGGAGACAGTGTAGAGGGAGTTTACTCTGTATCTAAACCCGTGCTGTACCTGTCCTGGGAGTGTTTGATGGGGACAGTGTAGTGGGAGCTTTACTCTGTATCTAACCCCGTGCTGTACCTGTCCTGGGAGTGTTTGATGGGGACAGTGTACAGGGAGCTTTACTCTGTATCTAGCCCCGTGCTGTACCTGAACTGGGAGTATTTGATGTGGACAGTGTAGAGGGAGCTTTAGTCTGTATTTATCACCCGTGCTGTACCTGTCCTGTGAGTGTTTGATGAGGACAATGTAGAGGGAGTTTTACTCTGTATATAACCCCGTGCTGTACTTGTCCAGGGAGAGTTTGATGGGGACAGTGTACAGGGAGCTTTACTCTGTATCTAACCCCATGCTGCACCTGTCCTGGGAATGTTTGATGGGGACAGTGTAGATGGAGTTTTACTCTGTATCTAACCCCGTGCTGTACCTTTCCTGGAAGTGTTTGATGGAGACAGTGTAGCGGGAGTTTACTCTGTATCTAAACCCGTGCTGTAACTGTCCTGGGAGTGTTTGATGGGGACAGTGTAGAGAGAGCTTTACTCAGTATCTAACCCCGTGCTGTACCTGTCCTGGGAGTGTTTGTTGGGTCGGTGTAGAGGGAGTTTTACTCTGGTTCTAACCCTGTGCTGTACCTGTACTGGGAGTGTTTGATGGGGACAGTGTAGTGGGAGCTTTACTCTGTAGCTAACCCCATGTTGTACCTGTACTGGGAGTGTTTGATGCGGACAGTGTAGAGGGAGGTTTAGTCTGTATTTATCACCCGTGCTGTACCTGTCCTGGGAGTGTTTTATGGGGACAATGTAGAGGGAGTTTTAATCTGTATCTTACCCCGTGCTGTACCTGTCCTGGGAGTGTTTGATGGGGACAGTGTAAAGTGGGCTTTTCTCTGTATCTAACACCATGCTGTACCTGTCCTGGGAGTGTTTGATGTGGACAGTTTGGAGGGAGCTTTCGTTTGTATCTATCCCCCGTGCTTAACCTGTCCTGGATGTTTTTGATGGGGACAGTGTAGAGGGAGCCTTACTCTGTATCTAACCCTGTGCTTTACCTGTCCTGGGACTCTTTGATGGGGACAGTGTTGAGGGAGTTTTACTCTGTATCTAACCCCGTGCTGTACCTTTCCTGCAAGTGTTTGATGGAGACAGTGTAGAGGGAGTTTACTCTGTATCTAAACCCGTGCTGTACCTGCCCTGGGAGTGTTTGATGGGGACAGTGTAGTGGGAGCTTTACTCTGTATCTAACCCCGTGCTGTACCTGTCCTGGGAGTGTTTGATGCGGACAGTGTAGAGGGAGCTTTAGTCCGTATTTATCACCCGTGCTGTACCTGTCCTGGGAGTGTTTGATGAGGACAATGTAGATGGAGCTTTACTCTGTATCTAACCCCGTCCTGTACCTGTCCTGGGAATGTTTGATGGAGATGGTGTAGAGGGAACTTTACCTTGTATTTAACCCAGTGTTGTACCTGTGCTGAGAGTGTTTAATGGAGACGGTGTAGAGGGAGCTTTACTTTGTATCTAACCCTGTGCTGTACCTGTCCTGGGCGAGTTTCATGGGGACAGTGCAGAGGGAGCTTTCCTCTTTATCTATCCCCATGCTGTACTTATCCTGTGAGTGTTTCATGGCGCTACTGTCGAGGGAGCTTTACTCTGTTTCTAACCCTGTGCTGTACCTGTCCTGGGAGTGTTTGATGAAGACACTGTAGAGCGAGCTTTAGTCTGTATTTATCCCCCGTGCTGTACCTGTCCTGGGAGTGTTTGATGGGGACAGTGTAGAGGGAGCTTTACTCTGTATCTAACCCTGTGCTGTACCTGTCCTGGGAGTGTTTGATGCAGACAGTGTAGAGCGAGCTTTAATCTGTATTTATCCCCCGTGCTGTACCTGTCCTGGGAGTGTTTGATGCGGACAGTTTAGAGGGAGCTTTCGTCTGTATCTATCCCCCGTGCTGTCCCTGTCCTGGGCGTGTTTGATGAGTACAGTGTAGAGGGAGCTTTTCTCTGTATCTAACCCATGCTGTACCTGTCTGAGAGTGTTTTATGGGGACGGTGTAGAGGGAGCTTTACGCTGTATCTCACCCCGTGCTGTACCTGTCCTGGGAGTGCTTGATGCTGACAGCGTAGAGGGAGCGTTAGTCTGTATTTATCCCCCGTGCTGTACCTGTCCTGGGCGTGTTTGATGGGGACAGTGTAGAGGGAGCCTTACTCTGTATCTAACCCCTGCTGTACCTGTCCTGGGTGTTTTTGATGGGGACAGTGTAGATGGAGCCTTTCTCTATATCTAACCCTGTGCTTTACCTGTCCTGGGACTGTTTGATGGGGACAGTGTAGAGGGTGTTTTACTCTGTATCTAACCCCGTGCTGTACCTTTCCTGGAAGTGTTTGATGGAGACAGTGTAGAGGGAGTTTACTCTGTATCTAAACCCGTGCTGTACCTGTCCTGGGAGTGTTTGATGGGTCAGTGTAGTGGGAGCTTTACTCTGTATCTAACCCCGTGCTGTACCTGTACTGGGAGTGTTTGATGCGGACAGCGTAGAGGGAGCGTTAGTCTGTATTTATCCCCCGTGCTGCACCTGTCCTGGGAGTGTTTGATGTGGACAGTTTGGAGGGATCTTTCGTCTGTATCTATCCCCCGTGCTGTACCTGTCCTGGGAGTATTTGATGGGGCCAGTGTCGAGGGAGCTTTACTCTGTATCTAACCCCGTGCATTACCTGTCCTGGGACTGTTTGATGGGGGCAGTGTAGAGGGAGCTTTACTCTGTATCTAACCCCTGCTGTACCTGTCCTGGATGTTTTTGATGGGGACAGTGTAGAGGGAGCCTTACTCTGTATCTAACCCTGTGCTTTACCTGTCCTGGGACTCTTTGATGGGGACAGTGTTGAGGGAGCTTTACTCTGTATCTATCCCTGTGCTGTACCTGTCCTGGGAGCATTTGATGGAGATGGTGTAGAGGGAACTTTACCTTGTATTTAACCCAGTGTTGCCCCTGTCCTGGGAGTGTTTAATGGAGACGGTGTAGAGGGAGCTTAACTTTGTATCTAACCCCGTGCTGTACCTGTCCTGGGCGAGTTTCATGGGGACAGTGTAGAGGGAGCTTTCATCTTTATCTATCCCCATGCTGTACTTATCCTGTGAGTGTTTCATGGCGCTAGTGCCGAGGGAGCTTTCCTCTGTATGTAACCCCGTGCTGTACCCCTCCTGGGAGTGTTTGATGGGGACAGTGTAGAGTGAGCTTTACTCTGTATCTAACCTGGTGCTGTACCTGTCCTGGGAACGTTTGATGCGGACAGTGTAGAGGGAGCTTTAGTCTGTATTTATCCCCCGTGCTGTACCTGTCCTGGGAGTGTTTGATGGGGACAGTTTAGAGGGAGCCTTCGTCTGTATCTATTCCCCGTGCTGTACCTGTTCTGGGCGTGTTTGATGGGGACAGTGTAGAGGGAGCTTTACTCTGTATCTAAACCATGCTGTACCTGTCCTGAGAGTGTTTTATGGGGACGGTGTAGAGGGAGCTTTACGCTGTATCTAACACCGTGCTGTACCTGTCCTGGGAGTGTTTTATGGGGACAGTGTATAGGGAGCTTTACTCTGAATCTAACCCCTGCTGTACCTGTCCTGGGTGTTTTTGATGGGGACAGTGTAGAGGGAGCCTTACTCTGTATCTAACCCTGTGCTTTACGTGTCCTGGGACTCTTTGATGGGGACAGTGTAGAGGGAGTTTTACTCTGTATCTAACCCCGTGCTGTACCTTTCCTGGAAGTGTTTGATGGAGACAGTGTAGCGGGAGTTTACTCTGTATCTAAACCCGTGCTGTAACTGTCCTGGGAGTGTTTGTTGGGTCGGTGTAGAGGGAGTTTTACTCTGGTTCTAACCCTGTGCTGTACCTGTACTGGGAGTGTTTGATGGGGACAGTGTAGTGGGAGCTTTACTCTGTAGCTAACCCCGTGTTGTACCTGTACTGGGAGTGTTTGATGCGGACAGTGTAGAGGGAGGTTTAGTCTGTATTTATCACCCGTGCTGTACCTGTCCTGGGAGTGTTTGATGAGGACAATGTAGAGGGAGTTTTAATCTGTATCTTACCCCGTGCTGTACCTGTCCTGGGAGTGTTTGATGGGGACAGTGTAAAGTGGGCTTTTCTCTGTATCTAACACCATGCTGTACCTGTCCTGGGAGTGTTTGATGTGTACAGTTTGGAGGGATCTTTCGTCTGTATCTATCCCCCGTGCTGTACCTGTCCTGGGAGTGTTTGATGTGGACAGTTTGGAGGGATCTTTCGTCTGTATCTATCCCCCGTGCTGTACCTGTCCTGGGAGTGGTTGGTGGGGACAGAGTAGATGAAGCTTTACTCTGTTTCTAATCCCTGCTGTACCTGTCCTGGGTGTTTTTGATGGGGACAGTGTAGAGGGAGCCTTACTCCGTATCTAACCCCGTGCTCTATCTTTCCTGGAAGTGTTTGATGGAGACAGTGCAGAGGGAGTTTACTCTATCTAAACCCCTGCTGTACCTGTACTGGGAGTGTTTGATGGGTGCGGTGTAGAGGGAGTTTTGATCTGTATCTAACCGCGTGCTGTACCTGTCCTCGGAGTATTTGATGGGGACAGTGTAGTGGGAGCTTTACTCTGTATCTAACCCCGTGCTGTACCTGCCCTGGGAGTGTTTGATGGGTAAATTGTAGAGGGAGCTTTACTCTGTATCTAACCCCGTGCTGTACCTGTCCTGGGAGAGTTTGACGGGGACAGTGTAAAGGGAGCATTACTCTGTATCTAACCGCATGCTGTACCTGTCCTGTGAATGTTTGATGGGGACAGTGTAGAGGGAGCTTTACTCTGTATCTAACCCCGTGCTGTACCTGTCCTGTGAGCGTTTGATGGAGATGGTATAGAGGGAACTTTACCTTGTATTTAACCCCGTGCTGTACCTGTCCTGGGCGAGTTTCATGGGGCCAGTGCAGAGGAGCTTTCCGCTTCATCTAAACCCTGCAGATCTTATCCTGCGAGTGTTTCATGGCGCTAGTGTTGAGGGAGCTTTACTCTGTATCTATCCGTGTGCTGTACCTGTCCTGGGAGAGTTTGATGGAGATGGTGTAGAGCGAGCTTTAGTCTGTATTTATCCCCCGTGCTGTTCCTGTCCTGGGAGTGTTTGATGCGGACAGTTTAGAGGGAGCTTTCGTCTGTATCTATCCCCCGTGCTGTACCTGTCCAGGGAGTGTTAGATCGGGACAGTGTAGAGTGAGATTTACTCGGTATCTAACCCTGTGCTGTACCTTTCCTGGAAGTGTTTGATGGGGACAATGTACAGGAATCTTTACTCTGTATCTAAACCCATGCTGGACCTGTCCTGGGAGTGTTTGATGGGGACAGTGTAGAGGGAGCTTTACTCTGTATCTAACCCTCTGCTGTACCTGTCCTGGGAGTGTTTGATGGGGACAGTGTAGATGGAGCTTTACTCTGTATCTAACCCCATGCTGTACCTGTCCTGGGAGTGTTTGATGGGGACAGTGTAGAGGGAGCTTTACTCTGTATCTAACCCTCTGCTGTACCTGTCCTGGGAGTGTTTGATGGGGACAGTGTAGATGGAGCTTTACTCTGTATCTAACCCCGTGCTGTACATGTCCTCGGAGTATTTAATCGGGATCGTGCAGTGGGAGCTTTACTCTGTATCTAACCCCGTGCTGTACCTGTCCTCGGAGTATTTAATCGGGATCGTGCAGTGGGTGCTTTACTCTGTATCTAACCCCGTGCTGTACCTGTCCTGGGCGTGTTTGATGGGGACAGTGTTGCGGGAGCTTTACTGTGTTCCTAACCCTGTGCTGTTCCTGTCCTGGGAGTGTTTGATGCGGACAGTGTAGTGGGATCTTTAGTTTGTATCTGACCCCGGGCCGTATCTATCCTGGGAGTGTTTGATGGGGACAGTGTAGAGTGGGCTTTACTCTTTATATATCCCCATGCTTTCCCTATTCTTTGAGTGTTAGATGTGGACAATGTAGAGGGAGTTTTACTCTTTATATAACCCCATGCTGTACTTGTCCTGGGAGAGTTTGATGGGGACAGTGTACAGGGAGCATTACTCTGTATTTAACCCCATGCTGTACCTGTCCTGGGAATGTTTGATGGGGACACTGTAGAGGGAGCTGTACTCTGTATCTAACCCCGTGCTGTACCTGTCCTGGGAGCGTTTGATGGAGATGGTATAGAGGGAAATTTACCTTGTATTTAACCCAGTGTTGTACCTGTCCTGGGAGTGTTTGATGGAGACGGTGTAGGGGGAGCTTTACTTTGTGTCTAACCCCGTGCTGTACCTGTCCTGGGTGAGTTTCATGGGGCCAGTGTAGAGAGAGCATTCCTCTTTATCTATCCCCATGCTGTATTTATCCTGTGAGTGTTTCATGGCGCTAGTGTCGAGGGATCTTTACTCTGTATCTAACCCCGTGCTGTACCTGTCCTGGGAGTGTTTGATGGGGACAGTGTAGAGTGAGCTTTACTCTGTATCTAACGCCGTGCTGTACCTGTCCTGGGAGTGTTTGATGCGGACAGTGTAGTGGGAGCTGTAGTCTGTATTTATCCCCCGTGCTGTACCTTTCCTGGGAGTGTTTGATGGGGACAGTGTAGAGGGGGCTTTACCCTTTATCTATCCCCATGCTTTACCTATCCTGTGAGTGTTTGATGAGGACAATGTAGAGTGAGTTTTACTCTGTATCTAACCCCGTCCTGTACCTGTCCTGGGAGTGATTGATCGGTACAGTGTAGAGTGAGCTTTACTCTGTATCTAACCCCGTGCTGTACCTGTCCTAGGAATGTTTGATGCGGACAGTGTAGAGGGAGCTTTAGTCTGTATTTAACCCTGTGCTGTACCTGTCCTGGGAATTTTTGATGCGGACAGTGTAGAGGGAGCTTTAGTCTGTATTTATCCCCCGTGCTGTACCTGTCCTGGGAGTGTTTGATGGGGACAGTGTATAGGGGGCTTTGCTCTGTATATAATCCCGTGCTGTACTTGTCCAGGGAGTGTTTGAAGGGGACAGTGTTGAGGGAGCTTTACTTTGTATCTAACCCCATGCTGTAGCTGCCCTGGGAGTTTTTGATGGGGACACTGTAAAGGGAGCTTTACTCTGTATCTAACCCCGTGCTGTACCTGTCCTGGGAGTGTTTGATGGGGAGAGTGTACAGGGAGCTTTACTCTGTATCTAACACCGTGCTGTACCTGTCCTGGGAGTGTTCGTTGGGGACAGTGTAGAGGGAGCTTTACTCGGTATCTAACCCTGTGCTGTACCTGTCCTGGGAGTGTTTTATGGGGACAGTGTAGAGGGAGCTTTACTCGGTATCTAACCCTGTGCTGTACCTGTCCTGGGAGTGTTTTATGGGGACGGTGTAGTGGGAGCTTTACTCTGTATCTAACCCCATGCTGTACCTGTCCTGGGAGTGTTTGATGGGGACAGTGTAGAGGGAGCATTACTCTGTATCTAACCCCGTGCTGTACCTGTCCTGGGAGTGTTTGATGAGGTCAATGTAGAGGGGGTTTTACTCTGTATATAACCCCATGCCCTACTTGTCCTGGGAGTGTTTGATGGGGACAGTGTATAGGGGGCTTTACCCTTTATATATCCCAATGCTTTACCTATCCTGTGAGCGTTTGATGAGGACAATCTAGAGGGAGTTTTACTCTGTATATAACGCCATGCCGTACTTGTTCTGGGAGTGTTTGATTGGGACAGTGTACAGGGAGCTTTACTTTGTATCTAACCCCATGCTGTACCTGTCCTGGGAGTTTTTGATGGGGACTGTGTAAAGGGAGTTTTACTCTGTATCTAACATCATGCTGTACCTGTACTCTGTGTGTTTTATGTGGACAGTGTAGAGGGAGCTTTGCTCTGTATATAACCCCGTGCTGTACTTGTCCAAGGTGTGTTTGAAGGGGACAGTGCTGAGGGAGCTTTACTTTGTATCTAACCCCATGCTGTAGCTGCCCTGGGAGTTTTTGATGGGGACACTGTAAAGGGAACTTTACTCTGTATCTAACCCCGTGCTGTACCTGTCCTGGGAGTGTTTTATGGGGACAGTGTAGAGGGAGCTTTAATCTGTATTTATCCCCCGTGCTGTACCTGTCCTGGGCGTGTTTGATGGGGACTGTGTAGAGGGGGCTTTACCCTTTATCTATCCCCGTGCTTTACCTATCCTGTGAGTGTTTGATGAGGTCAATGTAGAGGGAGCTTTACTCTGTTTCTAACCCCGTGCTGTACCTTTCCTGGGAGTGTTTGATGGGGACAGTGTAGAGGGAGCTTTACTCTGTATCTAACCCCGTGCTGTACCTGTCCTGGGCGTGTTTGATGGGGACAGTGTAGAGGGAGCTTTACTGTGTTCCTAACCCTGTGCTGTTCCTGTCCTGGGAGTGTTTGATGCGGACAGTGTCGTGGGAGCTTTAGTTTGTATCTAACCCCGTGCTGTATCTATCCTGGGAATGTTTGATGGGGACAGTGTAGAGTGGGCTTTACTCTTTATATATCCCCATGCTTTCCCTATTCTTTGAGTGTTAGATGTGGACAATGTAGAGGGAGTTTTACTCTTTATATAACCCCATGCTGTACTTGTCCTGGGAGAGTTTGATGGGGACAGTGTACAGGGAGCATTACTCTGTATTTAACCCCATGCTGTACCTGTCCTGGGAATGTTTGATGGGGACTCTGTAGAGGGAGCTTTACTCTGTATCTAACCCCATGCTGTACCTGTCCTGGGAGCGTTTGATGGAGATGGTATAGAGTGAAATTTACCTTGTATTTAACCCAGTGTTGTACCTGTCCTGGGAGTGTTTGATGGAGACGGTGTAGAGGGAGCTTTACTTTGTATCTAACCCTGTGCTGTACCTGTCCTCGGCGAGTTTCATGGGGCCAGTGTAGAGGGAGCTTTCCTCTTTATCTATCCCCATGCTGTATTTATCCTGTGAGTGTTTCATGGCGCTAGTGTCGAGGGATCTTTACTCTGTATCTAACCCCGTGCTGTACCTGTCCTGGGAGTGTTTGATGGGGACAGTGTAGAGTGAGCTTTACTCTGTATCTAGCGCCGTGCTGTACCTGTCCTGGGAGTGTTTGATGCGGACAGTGTAGAGGGAGCTGTAGTCTGTATTTATCCCCCGTGCTGTACCTGTCCTGGGAATGTTTGATGCGGACAGTGTAGAGGGAGCTTTAGTCTGTATTTATTCCCCATGCTTTACCTATCCTGTGAGTGTTTGATGAGGATAATGTAGAGTGAGTTTTACTCTGTATCTAACCCCGTCCTGTACCTGTCCTGGGAGTGATTGATGGGTACAGTGCAGAGTGAGCTTTACTCTGTATCTAACCCCGTGCTGTACCTGTCTTGGGAATGTTTGATGCGGACAGTGTAGAGGGAGCTTTAGTCTGTATTTTACCCCGTGCTGTACCTGTCCTGGGAATGTTTGATGCGGACAGTGTAGAGGGAGCTTTAGTCTGTATTTATTCCCCGTGCTGTACCTGTCCTGGGAGTGTTTGATGGGGACAGTGTATAGGGGGCTTTACCCTTTATATATCCCCATGCTTTACCTGTCCTGTGAGCATTTGATGAGGACAATTTAGAGGGAGTTTTACTCTGTATATAACGCCATGCCGTACTTGTTCTGGGAGTGTTTGATTGGGACAGTGTACAGGGAGCTTTACTTTGTATCTAACCACATGCTGTACCTGTCCTGGTAGTTTTTGATGGGGACTGTGTAAAGGGAGCTTTACTCTGTATCTAACACCGTGCTGTACCTGTCCTGGGAGTGTTTGATGGGGAGAGTATACAGGGAGCTTTCGTCTGTATCTATCCCTGTGCTGTTCCTGTCCTGGGAGTGTTTGATGGGGAGAGTGTACAGGGAGCTTCACTGTGTATCTAACCCCGTGCTGTACTTGTCCAGGGAGTGTTTGAAGGGGACAGTGTAGAGGGAGCTTTACTTTGTATCTAACCCCGTGCTGTACCTGTCTTGGGAGTTTTTGATGGAGATGGTATAGAGGGAAATTTACCTTGTATTTAACCCAGTGTTGTACCTGTCCTGGGAGTGTTTGATGGAGACGGTGTAGAGGGAGCTTTACTTTGTATCTAACCCCGTGCTGTACCTGTCCTGAGAGTGTTTGATGGGGACAGTGTAGAGTGAGCTTTACTCTGTATCTAACCCCGTGCTGTACCTGTCCTGGGAGTGTTTGATGCGGACAGTGTAGAGGGAGCTTTAGTCTGTATTTATCCCCCGTGCTGTACCTGTCCTGGGAATGTTTGATGGGGACAGTGTATAGGGGGCTTTACCCTTTATCTATCCCCATGCTTTACCTATCCTGTGAGTGTTTGATGAGGACAATTTAGAGGGAGCTTTACTCTGTATCTAGCACCGTGCTGTACCTGTCCTGGGAGTTTTTGATGGGGACACTGTAAAGGGAGCTTTACTCTGTATCTAACCCCGTGCTGTACCTGTCCGGGGAGTGTTTGAAGGGGACAGTGTTGCGGGAGCTTTACTCTGTATCTAACCCCGTGCTGTACCTGTCCTGGGAGTGTTTGATGGGGACAGTTTAGAGGGAGCTTTAATCTGTATTTATCCCCCGTGCTGTACCTGTCCTGGGAGTGATTGATGAAGTCAATGTAGAGGGGGTTTTACTCTGTATATAACCCCATGCTCTACTTGTCCTGGGAGTGTTTGATGGGGAGAGTGTACAGGGAGCTTTACTGTGTATCTAACACCGTGCTGTACCTGTCCTGGGAGTGTTTGATGGGGACGGTGTAGAGGGAGCTTTACTCTGTATCTAACCCCGTGCTGTACCTGTCCTGGGAGTGTTTGATGGGGACAGTGTAGAGGGAGCTTTACTCGGTATCTAACCCCGTGCTGTACCTGTCCTGGGAGTGTTTGATGTGGACAGTGTAGAGGGAGCTTTAATCTGTATTTATCCCCCGTGCTGTACCTGTCCTGGGAGTGATTGATGAAGTCAATGTCGAGGGGGTTTTACTCTGTATATAACCCCATGCCCTACTTGTCCTGGGAGTGTTTGATGGGGAGAGTGTACAGGGAGCTTTACTGTGTATCTAACCCCGTCCTGTACCTGTCCTGGGAGTGTATGATGGGAACAGTGTAGAGGGAGCTTTACTTTGTATCTAACCCCGTGCTGTACCTGTCCTGGGAGTGTTTGATGTGGACAGTGTAGAGGGAGCTGTAGTCTGTATTTATCCCCCGTGCTGTACCTTTCCTGGGAGTGTTTGATGGGGACAGTGTAGAATGAGCTTTACTCTGTATCTAACCCCGTGCTGTACCTGTCCTGGGAATGTTTGATGCGGACAGTGTAGAGGGAGATTTAGTCTGTATTTATCTCCCGTGCTGTACCTGTCCTGGGATTGTTTGATGGGGACAGTGTATAGGGGGCTTTACCCTTTATCTATCCCCATGCTTTACCTATCCTGTGAGCGTTTGATGAGGACAATTTAGAGGGAGCTTTACTCTGTATCTAACACCGTGCTGTACCTGTCCTGGGAGTGTTTGATGGGGACAGTGTACAGGGAGCTTTACTGTGTATCTAACCCCGTGCTGTACTTGTCCAGGGAGTGTTTGAAGGGGACAGTGTTGAAGGAGCTTTACTTTGTATCTAACCCCATGCTGTAGCTGCCCAGGGAGTTTTTGATGGGGACACTGTAAAGGGAGCTTTACTCTGTATCTAACACCGTGCTGTACCTGTCCTGGGAGTGTTTGATGGGGACAGTGTAGTGGGAGCTTTACTCTGTATCTAACCGCGTGCTGTACCTGTCCTGGGAGTGTTTGATGCGGACAGTGTAGAGGGAGCTTTAATATGTATTTATCCCCCGTGCTGTACCTGTCCTGGGAGTTTTTGATGGGGACTGTGTAGAGGGGGCTTTACCCTTTATCTATCCCCGTGCTTTACCTATCCTGAGTGTTTGATGAGGTCAATGTAGAGGGGGTTTTACTCTGTATATAACCCCATGCCCTACTTGTCCTGGAAGTGTTTGATGGGGAGAGTATACAGGGAGCTTTTCTCTATTTCTAACCCCGTGCTGTGCTTGTCCTGGGAGTTTTTGATGGAGATGGTATAGAGGGAAATTTACCTTGTATTTAACCCAGTGTTGTACCTGTCCTGGGAGTGTTTGATGGAGACGGTGTAGAGGGAGCTTTACTTTGTATCTAACCCCGTGCTGTACCTGTCCTGGGCGAGTTTCATGGGGCCAGTGTAGATGGAGCTTTCCTCTTTATCTATCCCCATGCTGTATTTATCCTGTGAGTGTTTCATGGCGCTAGTGTCGAGGGATCTTTACTCTGTATCTAACCCCGTGCTGTACCTGTCCTGGGAGTGTTTGATGGGGACAGTGTAGAGTGAGCTTTACTCTGTATCTTACCCCATGCTGTACCTGTCCTGGGAGTGTTTGATGCGGACAGTGTAGAGGGAGCTGTAGTCTGTATTTATCCCCCGGGCTGTACCTTTCCTGGGACTGTTTGATGGGGACAGTGTAGAGGGTGCTTTACCCTTTATCTATCCCCATGCTTTACCTATCTTGTGAGTGTTTGATGAGGACAATGTAGAGTGAGTTTTACTCTGTATCTAACCCCGTCCTGTACCTGTCCTGGGAGTGATTGATGGGTACAGTGTAGAGTGAGCTTTACTCTGTATCTAACCCCGTGCTGTACCTGTCCTGGGAGTGTTTGATGCGGACAGTGTAGAGGGAGCTTTAGTCTGTATTTATCCCCCGTGCTGTACCTGTCCTGGGAATGTTTGATGGGGACAGTGTATAGGGGGCTTTACCCTTTATCTATCCCCATGCTTTACCTATCCTGTGAGCGTTTGATGAGGACAATTTAGAGGAGCTTTACTCTGTATCTAGCACCGTGCTGTACCTGTCCTGGGAGTGTTTGATGGGGACAGTGTAGAGTGAGCTTTACTCTGTATCTAACCCCGTGCTGTAGCTGTCCTGGGAGTGTTTGAAGGGGACAGTGTTGAAGGAGCTTTACTTTGTATCTAACCCCATGCTGTAGCTGCCCTGGGAGTTTTTGATGGGGACACTGTAAAGGGAGCTTTACTCTGTATCTAACACCGAGCTGTACCTGTCCTGGGAGTGATTGATGAAGTCAATGTAGAGGGGGTTTTACTCTGTATATAACCCCATGCCCTACTTGTCCTGGGAGTGTTTGATGGGGAGAGTGTACAGGGAGCTTTACTGTGTATCTAACCCCGTCCTGTACCTGTCCTGGGAGTGTATGATGGGAACTGTGTAGAGGGAGCTTTACTTTGTGTCTAACCCCGTGCTGTACCTGTCCTGGGAGTGTTTGATGTGGACAGTGTAGAGGGAGCTGTAGTCTGTATTTATCCCCCGTGCTGTACCTTTCCTGGGAGTGTTTGATGGGGACAGTGTAGAATGAGCTTTACTCTGTATCTAACCCCGTGCTGTACCTGTCCTGGGAATGTTTGATGCGGACAGTGTAGAGGGAGATTTAGTCTGTATTTATCCCCCGTGCTGTACCTGTCCTGGGAGTGTTTGATGGGGACAGTGTAAAGTGGGCTTTTCTCTGTATCTAACACCATGCTGTACCTGTCCTGGGAGTGTTTGATGTGGACAGTTTGGAGGGAGCTTTCGTTTGTATCTATCCCCGTGCTTAACCTGTCCTGGATGTTTTTGATGGGGACAGTGTAGAGGGAGCCTTACTCTGTATCTAACCCTGTGCTTTACCTGTCCTGGGACTCTTTGATGGGGACAGTGTTGAGGGAGTTTTACTCTGTATCTAACCCCGTGCTGTACCTTTCCTGCAAGTGTTTGATGGAGACAGTGTAGAGGGAGTTTACTCTGTATCTAAACCCGTGCTGTACCTGCCCTGGGAGTGTTTGATGGGGACAGTGTAGTGGGAGCTTTACTCTGTATCTAACCCCGTGCTGTACCTGTCCTGGGAGTGTTTGATGGGGACAGTGTACAGGGAGCTTTACTCTGTATCTAGCCCCGTGCTGTACCTGAACTGGGAGTATTTGATGTGGACAGTGTAGAGGGAGCTTTAGTCTGTATTTATCACCCGTGCTGTACCTGTCCTGTGAGTGTTTGATGAGGACAATGTAGAGGGAGTTTTACTCTGTATATAACCCCGTGCTGTACTTGTCCAGGGAGAGTTTGATGGGGACAGTGTACAGGGAGCTTTACTCTGTATCTAACCCCATGCTGCACCTGTCCTGGGAATGTTTGATGGGGACAGTGTAGATGGAGTTTTACTCTGTATCTAACCCCGTGCTGTACCTTTCCTGGAAGTGTTTGATGGAGACAGTGTAGCGGGAGTTTACTCTGTATCTAAACCCGTGCTGTAACTGTCCTGGGAGTGTTTGATGGGGACAGTGTAGAGAGAGCTTTACTCAGTATCTAACCCCGTGCTGTACCTGTCCTGGGAGTGTTTGTTGGGTCGGTGTAGAGGGAGTTTTACTCTGGTTCTAACCCTGTGCTGTACCTGTACTGGGAGTGTTTGATGGGGACAGTGTAGTGGGAGCTTTACTCTGTAGCTAACCCCATGTTGTACCTGTACTGGGAGTGTTTGATGCGGACAGTGTAGAGGGAGGTTTAGTCTGTATTTATCACCCGTGCTGTACCTGTCCTGGGAGTGTTTGATGAGGACAATGTAGAGGGAGTTTTAATCTGTATCTTACCCCGTGCTGTACCTGTCCTGGGAGTGTTTGATGGGGACAGTGTAAAGTGGGCTTTTCTCTGTATCTAACACCATGCTGTACCTGTCCTGGGAGTGTTTGATGTGGACAGTTTGGAGGGAGCTTTCGTTTGTATCTATCCCCCGTGCTTAACCTGTCCTGGATGTTTTTGATGGGGACAGTGTAGAGGGAGCCTTACTCTGTATCTAACCCTGTGCTTTACCTGTCCTGGGACTCTTTGATGGGGACAGTGTTGAGGGAGTTTTACTCTGTATCTAACCCCGTGCTGTACCTTTCCTGCAAGTGTTTGATGGAGACAGTGTAGAGGGAGTTTACTCTGTATCTAAACCCGTGCTGTACCTGCCCTGGGAGTGTTTGATGCGGACAGTGTAGAGGGAGCTTTAGTCCGTATTTATCACCCGTGCTGTACCTGTCCTGTGAGTGTTTGATGAGGACAATGTAGATGGAGCTTTACTCTGTATCTAACCCCGTCCTGTACCTGTCCTGGGAATGTTTGATGGAGATGGTGTAGAGGGAACTTTACCTTGTATTTAACCCAGTGTTGTACCTGTGCTGAGAGTGTTTAATGGAGACGGTGTAGAGGGAGCTTTACTTTGTATCTAACCCTGTGCTGTACCTGTCCTGGGCGAGTTTCATGGGGACAGTGCAGAGGGAGCTTTCCTCTTTATCTATCCCCATGCTGTACTTATCCTGTGAGTGTTTCATGGCGCTACTGTCGAGGGAGCTTTACTCTGTTTCTAACCCTGTGCTGTACCTGTCCTGGGAGTGTTTGATGAAGACACTGTAGAGCGAGCTTTAGTCTGTATTTATCCCCCGTGCTGTACCTGTCCTGGGAGTGTTTGATGGGGACAGTGTAGAGGGAGCTTTACTCTGTATCTAACCCTGTGCTGTACCTGTCCTGGGAGTGTTTGATGCAGACAGTGTAGAGCGAGCTTTAATCTGTATTTATCCCCCGTGCTGTACCTGTCCTGGGAGTGTTTGATGCGGACAGTTTAGAGGGAGCTTTCGTCTGTATCTATCCCCCGTGCTGTCCCTGTCCTGGGCGTGTTTGATGAGTACAGTGTAGAGGGAGCTTTTCTCTGTATCTAACCCATGCTGTACCTGTCTGAGAGTGTTTTATGGGGACGGTGTAGAGGGAGCTTTACGCTGTATCTCACCCCGTGCTGTACCTGTCCTGGGAGTGCTTGATGCTGACAGCGTAGAGGGAGCGTTAGTCTGTATTTATCCCCCGTGCTGTACCTGTCCTGGGCGTGTTTGATGGGGACAGTGTAGAGGGAGCCTTACTCTGTATCTAACCCCTGCTGTACCTGTCCTGGGTGTTTTTGATGGGGACAGTGTAGATGGAGCCTTTCTCTATATCTAACCCTGTGCTTTACCTGTCCTGGGACTGTTTGATGGGGACAGTGTAGAGGGTGTTTTACTCTGTATCTAACCCCGTGCTGTACCTTTCCTGGAAGTGTTTGATGGAGACAGTGTAGAGGGAGTTTACTCTGTATCTAAACCCGTGCTGTACCTGTCCTGGGAGTGTTTGATGGGTCAGTGTAGTGGGAGCTTTACTCTGTATCTAACCCCGTGCTGTACCTGTACTGGGAGTGTTTGATGCGGACAGCGTAGAGGGAGCGTTAGTCTGTATTTATCCCCCGTGCTGCACCTGTCCTGGGAGTGTTTGATGTGGACAGTTTGGAGGGATCTTTCGTCTGTATCTATCCCCCGTGCTGTACCTGTCCTGGGAGTATTTGATGGGGCCAGTGTCGAGGGAGCTTTACTCTGTATCTAACCCCGTGCATTACCTGTCCTGGGACTGTTTGATGGGGGCAGTGTAGAGGGAGCTTTACTCTGTATCTAACCCCTGCTGTACCTGTCCTGGATGTTTTTGATGGGGACAGTGTAGAGGGAGCCTTACTCTGTATCTAACCCTGTGCTTTACCTGTCCTGGGACTCTTTGATGGGGACAGTGTTGAGGGAGCTTTACTCTGTATCTATCCCTGTGCTGTACCTGTCCTGGGAGCATTTGATGGAGATGGTGTAGAGGGAACTTTACCTTGTATTTAACCCAGTGTTGCCCCTGTCCTGGGAGTGTTTAATGGAGACGGTGTAGAGGGAGCTTAACTTTGTATCTAACCCCGTGCTGTACCTGTCCTGGGCGAGTTTCATGGGGACAGTGTAGAGGGAGCTTTCATCTTTATCTATCCCCATGCTGTACTTATCCTGTGAGTGTTTCATGGCGCTAGTGCCGAGGGAGCTTTCCTCTGTATGTAACCCCGTGCTGTACCCCTCCTGGGAGTGTTTGATGGGGACAGTGTAGAGTGAGCTTTACTCTGTATCTAACCTGGTGCTGTACCTGTCCTGGGAACGTTTGATGCGGACAGTGTAGAGGGAGCTTTAGTCTGTATTTATCCCCCGTGCTGTACCTGTCCTGGGAGTGTTTGATGGGGACAGTTTAGAGGGAGCCTTCGTCTGTATCTATTCCCCGTGCTGTACCTGTTCTGGGCGTGTTTGATGGGGACAGTGTAGAGGGAGCTTTACTCTGTATCTAAACCATGCTGTACCTGTCCTGAGAGTGTTTTATGGGGACGGTGTAGAGGGAGCTTTACGCTGTATCTAACACCGTGCTGTACCTGTCCTGGGAGTGTTTTATGGGGACAGTGTATAGGGAGCTTTACTCTGAATCTAACCCCTGCTGTACCTGTCCTGGGTGTTTTTGATGGGGACAGTGTAGAGGGAGCCTTACTCTGTATCTAACCCTGTGCTTTACCTGTCCTGGGACTCTTTGATGGGGACAGTGTAGAGGGAGTTTTACTCTGTATCTAACCCCGTGCTGTACCTTTCCTGGAAGTGTTTGATGGAGACAGTGTAGCGGGAGTTTACTCTGTATCTAAACCCGTGCTGTAACTGTCCTGGGAGTGTTTGTTGGGTCGGTGTAGAGGGAGTTTTACTCTGGTTCTAACCCTGTGCTGTACCTGTACTGGGAGTGTTTGATGGGGACAGTGTAGTGGGAGCTTTACTCTGTAGCTAACCCCGTGTTGTACCTGTACTGGGAGTGTTTGATGCGGACAGTGTAGAGGGAGGTTTAGTCTGTATTTATCACCCGTGCTGTACCTGTCCTGGGAGTGTTTGATGAGGACAATGTAGAGGGAGTTTTAATCTGTATCTTACCCCGTGCTGTACCTGTCCTGGGAGTGTTTGATGGGGACAGTGTAAAGTGGGCTTTTCTCTGTATCTAACACCATGCTGTACCTGTCCTGGGAGTGTTTGATGTGGACAGTTTGGAGGGATCTTTCGTCTGTATCTATCCCCCGTGCTGTACCTGTCCTGGGAGTGTTTGATGTGGACAGTTTGGAGGGATCTTTCGTCTGTATCTATCCCCCGTGCTGTACCTGTCCTGGGAGTGGTTGGTGGGGACAGAGTAGATGAAGCTTTACTCTGTTTCTAATCCCTGCTGTACCTGTCCTGGGTGTTTTTGATGGGGACAGTGTAGAGGGAGCCTTACTCCGTATCTAACCCCGTGCTCTATCTTTCCTGGAAGTGTTTGATGGAGACAGTGCAGAGGGAGTTTACTCTATCTAAACCCCTGCTGTACCTGTACTGGGAGTGTTTGATGGGTGCGGTGTAGAGGGAGTTTTGATCTGTATCTAACCGCGTGCTGTACCTGTCCTCGGAGTATTTGATGGGGACAGTGTAGTGGGAGCTTTACTCTGTATCTAACCCCGTGCTGTACCTGCCCTGGGAGTGTTTGATGGGTAAATTGTAGAGGGAGCTTTACTCTGTATCTAACCCCGTGCTGTACCTGTCCTGGGAGAGTTTGACGGGGACAGTGTAAAGGGAGCATTACTCTGTATCTAACCGCATGCTGTACCTGTCCTGTGAATGTTTGATGGGGACAGTGTAGAGGGAGCTTTACTCTGTATCTAACCCCGTGCTGTACCTGTCCTGTGAGCGTTTGATGGAGATGGTATAGAGGGAACTTTACCTTGTATTTAACCCCGTGCTGTACCTGTCCTGGGCGAGTTTCATGGGGCCAGTGCAGAGGAGCTTTCCGCTTCATCTAAACCCTGCAGATCTTATCCTGCGAGTGTTTCATGGCGCTAGTGTTGAGGGAGCTTTACTCTGTATCTATCCGTGTGCTGTACCTGTCCTGGGAGAGTTTGATGGAGATGGTGTAGAGCGAGCTTTAGTCTGTATTTATCCCCCGTGCTGTTCCTGTCCTGGGAGTGTTTGATGCGGACAGTTTAGAGGGAGCTTTCGTCTGTATCTATCCCCCGTGCTGTACCTGTCCAGGGAGTGTTAGATCGGGACAGTGTAGAGTGAGATTTACTCGGTATCTAACCCTGTGCTGTACCTTTCCTGGAAGTGTTTGATGGGGACAATGTACAGGAATCTTTACTCTGTATCTAAACCCATGCTGGACCTGTCCTGGGAGTGTTTGATGGGGACAGTGTAGAGGGAGCTTTACTCTGTATCTAACCCTCTGCTGTACCTGTCCTGGGAGTGTTTGATGGGGACAGTGTAGAGGGAGCTTTACTCTGTATCTAACCCCATGCTGTACCTGTCCTGGGAGTGTTTGATGGGGACAGTGTAGATGGAGCTTTACTCTGTATCTAACCCCGTGCTGTATCTGTCCTCGGAGTATTTAATCGGGATCGTGCAGTGGGTGATTTACTCTGTATCTAACCCCGTGCTGTACCTGTCCTGGGAGTGTTTGATCGGGATCGTGCAGTGGGTGCTTTACTCTGTATCTAACCCCGTGCTGTACCTGTCCTGGGCGTGTTTGATGGGGACAGTGTTACGTGAGCTTTACTGTGTTCCTAACCCTGTGCTGTTCCTGTCCTGGGAGTGTTTGATGCGGACAGTGTCGTGGGAGCTTTAGTTTGTATCTTACCCCGCGCTGTATCTATCCTGGGAGTGTTTGATGGGGACAGTGTAGAGGGGGCTTTACTCTTTATATATCCCCATGCTTTCCCTATTCTGTGAGTGTTTGATGAGGACAATGTAGAGGGAGTTTTACTCTTTATATAACCCCATGCTGTACTTGTCCTGGGAGAGTTTGATGAGGACAGTGTACAGGGAGCTTTACTCTGTATTTACCCCCATGCTGTACCTGTCCTGGGAATGTTTGATGGGGACACTGTAGAGGGAGCTGTACTCTGTATCTAACCCCGTGCTGTACCTGTCCTGGGAGCGTTTGATGGAGATGGTATAGAGGGAAATTTACCTTGTATTTAACCCAGTGTTGTACCTGTCCTGGGAGTGTTTGATGGAGACGGTGTAGAGGGAGCTTTACTTTGTGTCTAACCCCGTGCTGTACCTGTCCTGGGTGAGTTTCATGGGGCCAGTGTAGAGAGAGCATTCCTCTTTATCTATCCCCATGCTGTATTTATCCTGTGAGTGTTTCATGGCGCTAGTGTCGAGGGATCTTTACTCTGTATCTAACCCCGTGCTGTACCTGTCCTGGGAGTGTTTGATGGGGACAGTGTAGAGTGAGCTTTACTCTGTATCTAACGCCGTGCTGTACCTGTCCTGGGAGTGTTTGATGCGGACAGTGTAGTGGGAGCTGTAGTCTGTATTTATCCCCCGTGCTGTACCTGTCCTGGGAGTGTTTGATGGGGACAGTGTAGAGGGGGCTTTACCCTTTATCTATCCCCATGCTTTACCTATCCTGTGAGTGTTTGATGAGGACAATGTAGAGTGAGTTTTACTCTGTATCTAACCCCGTCCTGTACCTGTCCTGGGAGTGATTGATCGGTACAGTGTAGAGTGAGCTTTACTCTGTATCTAACCCCGTGCTGTACCTGTCCTAGGAATGTTTGATGCGGACAGTGTAGAGGGAGCTTTAGTCTGTATTTAACCCTGTGCTGTACCTGTCCTGGGAATTTTTGATGCGGACAGTGTAGAGGGAGCTTTAGTCTGTATTTATCCCCCGTGCTGTACCTGTCCTGGGAGTGTTTGATGGGGACAGTGTAGAGGGAGCTTTGCTCTGTATATAACCCCGTGCTGTACCTGTCCTGGGAGTGTTTGAAGGGGACAGTGTTGAGGGAGCTTTACTTTGTATCTAACCCCATGCTGTAGCTGCCCTGGGAGTTTTTGATGGGGACACTGTAAAGGGAGCTTTACTCTGTATCTAACCCCGTGCTGTACCTGTCCTGGGAGTGTTTGATGGGGAGAGTGTACAGGGAGCTTTACTCTGTATCTAACACCGTGCTGTACCTGTCCTGGGAGTGTTCGTTGGGGACAGTGTAGAGGGAGCTTTACTCGGTATCTAACCCTGTGCTGTACCTGTCCTGGGAGTGTTTTATGGGGACAGTGTAGAGGGAGCTTTACTCGGTATCTAACCCTGTGCTGTACCTGTCCTGGGAGTGTTTTATGGGGACGGTGTAGTGGGAGCTTTACTCTGTATCTAACCCCATGCTGTACCTGTCCTGGGAGTGTTTGATGGGGACAGTGTAGAGGGAGCATTACTCTGTATCTAACCCCGTGCTGGACCTGTCCTGGGAGTGTTTGATGAGGTCAATGTAGAGGGGGTTTTACTCTGTATATAACCCCATGCCCTACTTGTCCTGGGAGTGTTTGATGGGGACAGTGTATAGGGGGCTTTACCCTTTATATATCCCAATGCTTTACCTATCCTGTGAGCGTTTGATGAGGACAATCTAGAGGGAGTTTTACTCTGTATATAACGCCATGCCGTACTTGTTCTGGGAGTGTTTGATTGGGACAGTGTACAGGGAGCTTTACTTTGTATCTAACCCCATGCTGTACCTGTCCTGGGAGTTTTTGATGGGGACTGTGTAAAGGGAGTTTTACTCTGTATCTAACATCATGCTGTACCTGTACTCTGTGTGTTTTATGTGGACAGTGTAGAGGGAGCTTTGCTCTGTATATAACCCCGTGCTGTACTTGTCCAAGGTGTGTTTGAAGGGGACAGTGCTGAGGGAGCTTTACTTTGTATCTAACCCCATGCTGTAGCTGCCCTGGGAGTTTTTGATGGGGACACTGTAAAGGGAACTTTACTCTGTATCTAACCCCGTGCTGTACCTGTCCTGGGAGTGTTTTATGGGGACAGTGTAGAGGGAGCTTTAATCTTTATTTATCCCCCGTGCTGTACCTGTCCTGGGCGTGTTTGATGGGGACTGTGTAGAGGGGGCTTTACCCTTTATCTATCCCCGTGCTTTACCTATCCTGTGAGTGTTTGATGAGGTCAATGTAGAGGGAGCTTTACTCTGTTTCTAACCCCGTGCTGTACCTTTCCTGGGAGTGTTTGATGGGGACAGTGTAGAGGGAGCTTTACTCTGTATCTAACCCCGTGCTGTACCTGTCCTGGGCGTGTTTGATGGGGACAGTGTAGAGGGAGCTTTACTGTGTTCCTAACCCTGTGCTGTTCCTGTCCTGGGAGTGTTTGATGCGGACAGTGTCGTGGGAGCTTTAGTTTGTATCTAACCCCGTGCTGTATCTATCCTGGGAGTGTTTGATGGGGACAGTGTAGAGTGGGCTTTACTCTTTATATATCCCCATGCTTTCCCTATTCTGTGAGTGTTTGATGAGGACAATGTAGAGGGAGTTTTACTCTTTATATAACCCCATGCTGTACTTGTCCTGGGAGAGTTTGATGGGGACAGTGTACAGGGAGCATTACTCTGTATTTAACCCCATGCTGTACCTGTCCTGGGAATGCTTGATGGGGACAGTGTAGAGGGAGCTTTACTCTGTATCTAACCCCATGCTGTACCTGTCCTGGGAGCGTTTGATGGAGATGGTATCGAGGGAAATTTACCTTGTATTTAACCCAGTGTTGTACCTGTCCTGGGAGTGTTTGATGGAGACGGTGTAGAGGGAGCTTTACTTTGTATCTAACCCTGTGCTGTACCTGTCCTGGGCGAGTTTCATGGGGCCAGTGTAGAGGGAGCTTTCCTCTTTATCTATCCCCATGCTGTATTTATCCTGTGAGTGTTTCATGGCGCTAGTGTCGAGGGATCTTTACTCTGTATCTAACCCCGTGCTGTACCTGTCCTGGGAGTGTTTGATGGGGACAGTGTAGAGTGAGCTTTACTCTGTATCTAACGCCATGCTGTACCTGTCCTGGGAGTGTTTGATGCGGACAGTGTAGAGGGAGCTGTAGTCTGTATTTATCCCCCGTGCTGTACCTGTCCTGGGAGTGTTTGATGGGGACAGTGTATAGGGGGCTTTACCCTTTATCTATCCCCATGCTTTACCTATCCTGTGAGCGTTTGATGAGGACAATTTAGAGGGAGTTTTACTCTGTATCTAACCCCGTCCTGTACCTGTCTGATTGGGAGTGATTATTGTATCTACCCGTGCTGTACCTTGAGATGGAGTAGGGAGCTTTATCTGTATCTACCCCGTGCTGTACCTGTCTGGGAGTGTTTGATGGGACAGTGTAGAGGGGCTTTACTCTGTATTTATCCCGTGCTGTTCCTGTCCTGGGAGTGTTTGATGGGGACATTTAGAGGGATTTTACTCTTTATATACCCCATGCTGTTCTTGTCTGGAGTGTTTTGATGGGACGTGTAGAGGGACTTTACTTGTATCTAACCCGTATACATGTCCTTGTCCTGGGAGTTTTTGGGACGGTGTAGTGGGAGCTTTACTGTATCTAACCCATGCGTACTGTCTGAGTGATACGTGGGAGTTTACTCTGATCTAATCTGCTGTACTTTGGATGTTATGGGGACAGTGTAAGGGAGCTTTACTGTGTATCAACCCGTGCTGTACCTGTCCTGGGAGTGTTTGATGCGGACAGTGTAGAGGGAGCTTTAATCTGTATTTATCCCCCGTGCTGTACCTGTCCTGGGAGTGTTTGATGGGGACTGTTTAGAAGGGGCTTTACCCTTTATCTATTCCCGTGCTTTACCTATCCTGTGAGTGTTTGATGAGGTCAATGTAGAGGGGGTTTTACTCTGTATATAACCCCATGCCCTACTTGTCCTGGGTGTGTTTGATGGGGAGAGTGTACAGGGAGCTTTACTGTGTATCTAACCCCGTGCTGTACCTGTCCTGGGAGTGTTTGATGCGGACAGTGTAGAGGGAGCTTTAATCTGTATTTATCCCCCGTGCTGTACCTGTCCTGGGAGTGTTTGATGGGGACTGTGTAGAGGGGGCTTTACCCTTTATCTATCCCCATGCTTTACCTATCCTGTGAGTGTTTGATGAGGTCAATGTAGAGGGGGTTTTACTCTGTATATAACCCCATGCCCTACTTGTCCTGGGAGTGTTTGATGGGGAGAGTGTACAGGGAGATTTACTGTGTATTTAACCCCATGCTGTACCTGTCCTGGGAGTGTTTGATGGAGACGGTGTAGAGGGAGCTTTACTTTGTATCTAACCCCGTGCTGTACCTGCCCTGGGCGAGTTTCATGGGGACAGTGCAGAGGGAGCTTTCCTCTTTAGCTATCCCCATGCTGTACTTATCCTGTGAGTGTTTCATGGTGCTAATGTCGAGGGAGCTTTACTCTGTATCCAAACCCGTGCTGTACCTTTCCTGGAAGTGTTTGATGGGGATAATGTACAGGAAACTTTACTCTGTATCTAAACCCATGCTGGACCTGTCCTGGCAGTGTTTGATGGGGACAGTGTAGAGGGAGCTTTACTCTGTATCTAACCCTCTGCTGTACCTGTCCTGGGATTGTTTGATGGGGACAGTGTAGAGGGAGCTTTTCTCTATTTCTAACCCCGTGCTGTACCTGTCCTGGGAGTGTTTGATGGGGACAGTGTAGAGGGAGCTTTACTTTGTATCTAACCCCATGCTGTACCTGTCCTGGGAGTTTTTGATGGGGACAGTGTAGATGGAGCTTTACTCTCTATCTAACCCCGTGCGGTACCTGTCCTGGGAGCATTTGATGGAGATGGTTTAGAGGGAACTTTACCTTGTATTTAACCCAGTGTTGTACCTGTCCTGGGAGTGTTTGATGGAGACGGTGTAGAGGGAGCTTTACTTTGTATCTAACCCCGTGCTGTACCTGTCCTGGGCGAGTTTCATGGGGCCAGTGTAGAGGGAGCTTTCCTCTTTATCTATCCCCATGCTGTATTTATCCTGTGAGTGTTTCATGGCGCTAGTGTCGAGGGATCTTTACTCTCTATCTAACCCCGTGCTGTACCTGTCCTGGGAGTGTTTGATGGGGACAGTGTAGAGTGAGCTTTACTCTGTATCTAACGCCGTTGTGTACCTATCCTGGGAGTGTTTGATGCGGACAGTGTAGAGGGAGCTGTAGTCTGTATTTATCCCCCGTGCTGTACCTTTCCTGGGAGTGTTTGATGGGGACAGTGTAGAGGGGACTTTACCCTTTATCTATCCCCACACTTTACCTATCCTGTGAGTGTCTGATTAGGACAATGTAGAGTGAGTTTTACTCTGTATCTAACCCCGTCCTGTACCTGTCCTGGGAGTGATTGATGGGTACAGTGTAGAGTGAGCTTTACTCTGTATCTAACCCCGTGCTGTACCTGTCCTGGGAATGTTTGATGCGGGCAGTGTAGAGGGAGCTTTAGTCTGTATTTATCCCCCATGCTGTACCTGTCCTGGGAGTGTTTGATGGGGACAGTGTATAGGGGGCTTTACCCTTTATCTATCCCCATGCTTTACCTATCCTGTGAGCGTTTGATGAGGACAATTTAGAGGGAGTTTTACTCTGTATATAACCCCATGCCGTACTTGTTCTGGGAGTGTTTGATTGGGACACTGTACAGGGAGCTTTACTGTGTATCTAACCCCGTGCTGTACTTGTCCAGGGAGTGTTTGAAGGGGACAGTGTTGAAGGAGCTTTACTTTGTATCTAACCCCATGCTGTAGCTGCCCTGGGAGTTTTTGATGGGGACAGTTTAGAGGGAGCTTTCGTCTGTATCTATCCCTGTGCTGTTCCTGTCCTGGGAGTGTTTGATGCGGACAGTGTAGAGGGAGCTTTAATCTGTATTTATCCCCCGTGCTGTTCCTGTCCTGGGAGTGTTTGATGGGGACTGTGTAGAGGGGGCGTTACCCTTTATCTATCCCCGTGCTTTACCTATCCTGTGAGTGTTTGATGAGGTCAATGTAGAGGGGGTTTTACTCTGTATATAACCCCATGCCCCACTTGTCCTGGGAGTGTTTGATGGGGAGAGTGTACAGGGAGCTTTACTGTGTATCTAACCCCGTGCTGTACCTGTCCTGGGAGTGTTTGATGGGGAGAGTGTACAGGGAGCTTTACTGTGTATCTAACCCCGTGCTGTACTTGTCCTGGGAGTGTTTGAAGGGTACAGTGTAGAGGGAGCTTTACTTTGTATCTAACCCCGTGCTGTACCTGTCCTGGGAGTGTTTGATGGGGAGAGTGTACAGGGAGCTTTACTCTGTATCTAACCCCGTGCTGTACCTGTCCTGGGAGTGTTTTATGGGGACAGTGTAGAGGGAGCTTTGCTCTGTATCTAACCCCGTGCTGTACTTGTCCTGGGAGTGTTTGATGGGGACACTGTAGAGGGAGCTTTACTGTGTATCTAACCCCGTGCTGTACCTGTCCTGGGAGTGTTTTATGGGGACGTTGTTGAGGGAGCTTTACTCTGTATCTAACCGCGTGCTGTACCTGTCCTGGGAGTGTTTTATGGGGACAGTGTAGAGGGAGCTTTGCTCTGTATCTAACCCCGTGCTGTACCTGTCCTGGGAATGTTTGATGCGGACAGTGTAGAGGGAGCTTTAGTCTGTATTTATCCCCGTGCTGTACCTATCCTGTGAGTGTTTGAAGAGGACAACCTAGAGGGAGCTGAACTCTGTATATAACCCCATGACGTACTCGTTCTGGGAGTGTTTGATGGGGACAGTGTGCAGGGAGCCTTACTGTGTATCTATCCCCGTGCTGTACCTGTCCTGGGACTGTTTTATGGGGACAGTGTAGAGGGAGCTTTACTTTGTATCTAACACCGTGCTGTACCTGTCCTGGGAGTGTTTGATGGGGACAGTGTAGAAATAGCTTTACTCTGTATCTAACCCTGTGCTGTACCTGTCCTGGGAGTGTTTGATGGGGACAGTGTAGAGGGAGCTTTACTCTGTATCTAACCCCGTGCTGTACCTGTCCTGGGAGTGTTTGATGGGAACAGTGTAGAGGGAGCTTTTCTCTATTTCTAACCCCGTGCTGTACCTGTCCTGGGAGTGTTTGATGGGGACGGTGTAGATGGAGCTTTACTCTCTATCTAACCCCGTGCGGTACCTGTCCTGGGAGCATTTGATGGAGATGGTTTAGAGGGAACTTTACCTTGTATTTAACCCAGTGTTGTACCTGTCCTGGGAGTGTTTGATGGAGACGGTGTAGAGGGAGCTTTAGTTTGTATCTAACCCCATGCTGTACCTGTCCTGGGAGTGTTTGATGCGGACAGTGTAGAGGGAGCTTTAATCTGTATTTATCCCCCGTGCTGTTCCTGTCCTGGGAGTGTTTGATGGGGAATGTGTAGAGGGGGCTTTACCCTTTATCTATCCCTGTGCTTTACCTATCCTGTGAGTGTTTGATGAGGTCAATGTAGAGGGGGTTTTACTCTGTATATAACCCCATGCCCTACTTGTCCTGGGAGTGTTTGATGGGGAGAGTGTACAGGGAGCTTTACTGTGTATCTAAACCGTGCTGTACCTGTCCTGGGCGAGTTTCATGGGGACAGTGCAGAGGGAGCTTTCCTCTTTAGCTATCCCCATGCTGTACTTATCCTGTGAGTGTTTCATGGTGCTAATGTCGAGGCAGCTTTACTCTGTATGTAAGCCCGTGCTGTACCTGTCCTGGGAGTGTTTGATGCGGACAGTGTAGAGGGAGCTTTAGTCTGTATTTATCCCCCGTGCTGTACCTATCCTGTGAGTGTTTGAAGAGGACAACCTAGAGGGAGCTTTACTCTGTATATAACCCCATGCCGTACTCGTTCTGGGAGTGTTTGATGGGGACAGTGTGCAGGGAGCTTTACTGTGTATCTATCCCCGTGCTGTACCTGTCCTGGGACTGTTTTATGGGGACAGCGTGGAGGGAGCTTTATTTTGTATCTAACACCGTGCCGTACCTGTCCTGGGAGTGTTTGATGGGGATGGTTTAGATGGAGCTTTCGTCAGCATCTATCCCCCGTGCTGTACCTGTCCTGGGAGTGTTTGATGGGGACAGTGTAGAGGGAGCTTTACTCTGTATCTAACCCCGTGCTGTACCTGCCCTGGGAGTGTTTGATGGGGATAATGTACAGGAAACTTTACTCTGTACCTAACCCCATGCTGGACCTGTCCTGGCAGTGTTTGATGGGGACAGTGTAGAGGGAGCTTTTCTCTATTTCTAACCCCGTGCTGTACCTGTCCTGGGAGTGTTTGATGGGGACAGTGTAGAGGGAGCTTTTCTCTATTTCTAACCCCGTGCTGTACCTGTCCTGGGAGTGTTTGATGGGGACAGTGTAGAGGGAGTTTTACTCTGTATCTAATACCGTGCTGTACCTGTCCTGGGAGTGTTTGATGGGGACAGTGTAGATGGAGCTTTTCTCTATTTCTAATCCCGTGCTGTACCTGTCCTGGGAGTGTTTGATGGGGACGGTGTAGATGGAGCTTTACTCTCTATCTAACCCCGTGCGGTACCTGTCCTGGGAGCATTTGATGGAGATGGTTTAGAGGGAACTTTACCTTGTATTTAACCCAGTGTTGTACCTGTCCTGGGAGTGTTTGATGGAGACGGTGTAGAGGGAGCTTTACTTTGTATCTAACCCCGTGCTGTACCTGTCCTGGGCGAGTTTCATGGGGCCAGTGTAGAGGGAGCTTTCCTCTTTATCTATCCCCATGCTGTATTTATCCTGTGAGTGTTTCATGGCGCTAGTGTCGAGGGATCTTTACTCTCTATCTAACCCCGTGCTGTACCTGTCCTGGGAGTGTTTGATGGGGACAGTGTAGAGTGAGCTTTACACTGTATCTAACGCCGTGCTGTACCTATCCTGGGAGTGTTTGATGCGGACAGTGTAGAGGGAGCTGTAGTGTGTATTTATCCCCCGTGCTGTACCTTTCCTGGGAGTGTTTGATGGGGACAGTGTAGAGTGGGCTTTACTCTGTATCTAACGCCGTGCTGTACCTGTCCTGGGAGTGTTTGATGCGGACAGTGTAGAGGGAGCTGTAGTCTGTATCTATCCCCATGCTTTAGCTATCCTGTGAGTGTTTGATGAGGACAATGTAGAGTGAGTTTTACTCTGTATCTAACCCCGTGCTGTACCTGTCCTGGGAGTGATTGATGGGTACAGTGTAGAGTGAGCTTTACTGTGTATCTAACCCCGTGCTGTACCTGTCCTGGGAATGTTTGAAGGGGACAGTGTTGAAGGAGCTTTACTTTGTATCTAACCCCATGCTGTAGCTCTCCTGGGAGTTTTTGATGGGGACACTGTAAAGGGAGCTTTACTCTGTATCTAACCCCGTGCTGTACCTGTCCTGGGAGTGTTTGATGGGGACAGTTTAGAGGGAGCTTTCGTCTGTATCTATCCCTGTGCTGTTCCTGTCCTGGGAGTGTTTGATGGGGACAGTGTAGTGGGAGCTTTACTCTGTATCTAACCCCGTGCTGTACCTGTCCTGGGAGTGTTTGATGCGGACAGTGTAGAGGGAGATTTAATCTGTATTTATCCCCCGTGCTGTACCTGTCCTGGGAGTGTTTGATGGGGACAGTGTAGAGGGGGCTTTACCCTTTATCTATCCCTGTGTTTTACCTATCCTGTGAGTGTTTGATGAGGTCAATGTAGAGGGGGTTTTACTCTGTATATAACCCCATGCCCTACTTGTCCTGGGAGTGTTTGAAGGGGACAGTGTAGAGGGAGCTTTACTTTGTATCTAACCCCGTGCTGTACCTGTCCTGGGAGTGTTTGATGGGGACAGTGTAGAGGGAGCTTTACTCTGTATCTAATACCATGCTGTACCTGTCCTGGGAGTGTTTGATGGGGACGTTGTTGAGGGAGCTTTACTCTGTATCTAATCGCGTGCTGTACCTGTCCTGGGAGTGTTTTATGGGGACAGTGTAGAGGGAGCTTTAGTCTGTATTTATCCCCCGTGCTGTACCTATCCTGTGAGTGTTTGAAGAGGACAACCTAGAGGGAGCTGTACTCTGTATATAACCCCATGACGTACTCGTTCTGGGACTGTTTGATGGGGACAGTGTGCAGGGAGCTTTACTGTGTATCTATCCCCGTGCTGTACCTGTCCTGGTAGTGTTTTATGGGGACGGCTTAGAGGGAGCTTTACTCTGTATCTAACCCCATGCTGGACCTGTCCTGGCAGTGTTTGATGGGGACAGTGTAGAGGGAGCTTTACTCTGTATCTAACCCTTTGCTGTACCTGTCCTGGGATTGTTTGATGGGGACAGTGTAGAGGGAGCTTTTCTCTATTTCTAACCCCGTGCTGTACCTGTCCTGGGAGTGTTTGATGGGGACAGTGTAGAGGGAGCTTTACTCTGTATCTAACCCCGTGCTGTACCTGTCCGGGGAGTGTTTGATGGGGACAGTGTAGAGGGAGCTTTACTCTCTATCTAACCCCGTGCGGTACCTGTCCTGGGAGCATTTGATGGAGATGGTTTAGAGGGAACTTTACCTTGTATTTAACCCAGTGTTGTACCTGTCCTGGGAGTGTTTGATGGAGACGGTGTAGAGGGAGCTTTAGTTTGTATCTAACCGCGTGCTGTACCTGTCCTGGGAGTGTTTTATGCGGACAGTGTAGAGGGAGCTTTAATCTGTATTTATCCCCCGTGCTGTTCCTGTCCTGGGAGTGTTTGATGGGGAATGTGTAGAGGGGGCTTTACCCTTTATCCCTGTGCTTTACCTATCCTGTGAGTGTTTGATGAGGTCAATGTAGAGGGGGTTTTACTCTGTATATAACCCCATGCCCTACTTGTCCTGGGAGTGTTTGATGGGGAGAGTGTACAGGGAGCTTTACTGTGTATCTAACCCCGTGCTGTACCTGTCCTGGGAGTGTTTGATGCGGACAGTGTAGAGGGAGCTTTAATCTGTATTTATCCCCCGTGCTGTACCTGTCCTGGGAGTGTTTGATGGGGACTGTGTAGAGGGGGCTTTACCCTTTATCTATCCCCGTGCTTTACCTATCCTGTGAGTGTTTGATGAGGTCAATGTAGAGGGGGTTTTACTCTGTATATAACCCCATGCCCTACTTTTCCTGGGAGTGTTTGATGGGGAGAGTGTACAGGGAGCTTTACTGTGTATCTAACCCCGTGCTGTACCTGTCCTGGGAGTGTTTGATGCGGACAGTGTAGAGGGAGCTTTAATCTGTATTTATCCCCCGTGCTGTACCTGTCCTGGGAGTGTTTGATGGGGACTGTGTAGAGGGGGCTTTACCCTTTATTTATCCCCGTGCTTTACCTATCCTGTGAGTGTTTGATGAGGTCAATGTAGAGGGGGTTTTACTCTGTATATAACCCCATGCCCTACTTTTCCTGGGAGTGTTTGATGGGGAGAGTGTACAGGGAGCTTTACTGTGTATCTAACCCCGTGCTGTACCTGCCCTGGGCGAGTTTCATGGGGACAGTGCAGAGGGAGCTTTCCTCTTTAGCTATCCCCATGCTGTACTTATCCTGTGAGTGTTTCATGGTGCTAATGTCGAGGGAGCTTTACTCTGTATCCAAACCCGTGCTGTACCTTTCCTGGAAGTGTTTGATGGGGATAATGTACAGGAAACTTTACTCTGTATCTAAACCCATGCTGGACCTGTCCTGGCAGTGTTTGATGGGGACAGTGTAGAGGGAGCTTTACTCTGTATCTAACCCTCTGCTGTACCTGTCCTGGGATTGTTTGATGGGGACAGTGTAGAGGGAGCTTTTCTCTATTTCTAACCCCGTGCTGTACCTGTCCTGGGAGTGTTTGATGGGGACAGTGTAGAGGGAGCTTTACTTTGTATCTAACCCCATGCTGTACCTGTCCTGGGAGTTTTTGATGGGGACAGTGTAGATGGAGCTTTACTCTCTATCTAACCCCGTGCGGTACCTGTCCTGGGAGCATTTGATGGAGATGGTTTAGAGGGAACTTTACCTTGTATTTAACCCAGTGTTGTACCTGTCCTGGGAGTGTTTGATGGAGACGGTGTAGAGGGAGCTTTACTTTGTATCTAACCCCGTGCTGTACCTGTCCTGGGCGAGTTTCATGGGGCCAGTGTAGAGGGAGCTTTCCTCTTTATCTATCCCCATGCTGTATTTATCCTGTGAGTGTTTCATGGCGCTAGTGTCGAGGGATCTTTACTCTCTATCTAACCCCGTGCTGTACCTGTCCTGGGAGTGTTTGATGGGGACAGTGTAGAGTGAGCTTTACTCTGTATCTAACGCCGTTGTGTACCTATCCTGGGAGTGTTTGATGCGGACAGTGTAGAGGGAGCTGTAGTCTGTATTTATCCCCCGTGCTGTACCTTTCCTGGGAGTGTTTGATGGGGACAGTGTAGAGGGGACTTTACCCTTTATCTATCCCCACACTTTACCTATCCTGTGAGTGTCTGATTAGGACAATGTAGAGTGAGTTTTACTCTGTATCTAACCCCGTCCTGTACCTGTCCTGGGAGTGATTGATGGGTACAGTGTAGAGTGAGCTTTACTCTGTATCTAACCCCGTGCTGTACCTGTCCTGGGAATGTTTGATGCGGGCAGTGTAGAGGGAGCTTTAGTCTGTATTTATCCCCCATGCTGTACCTGTCCTGGGAGTGTTTGATGGGGACAGTGTATAGGGGGCTTTACCCTTTATCTATCCCCATGCTTTACCTATCCTGTGAGCGTTTGATGAGGACAATTTAGAGGGAGTTTTACTCTGTATATAACCCCATGCCGTACTTGTTCTGGGAGTGTTTGATTGGGACACTGTACAGGGAGCTTTACTGTGTATCTAACCCCGTGCTGTACTTGTCCAGGGAGTGTTTGAAGGGGACAGTGTTGAAGGAGCTTTACTTTGTATCTAACCCCATGCTGTAGCTGCCCTGGGAGTTTTTGATGGGGACAGTTTAGAGGGAGCTTTCGTCTGTATCTATCCCTGTGCTGTTCCTGTCCTGGGAGTGTTTGATGCGGACAGTGTAGAGGGAGCTTTAATCTGTATTTATCCCCCGTGCTGTTCCTGTCCTGGGAGTGTTTGATGGGGACTGTGTAGAGGGGGCGTTACCCTTTATCTATCCCCGTGCTTTACCTATCCTGTGAGTGTTTGATGAGGTCAATGTAGAGGGGGTTTTACTCTGTATATAACCCCATGCCCCACTTGTCCTGGGAGTGTTTGATGGGGAGAGTGTACAGGGAGCTTTACTGTGTATCTAACCCCGTGCTGTACCTGTCCTGGGAGTGTTTGATGGGGAGAGTGTACAGGGAGCTTTACTGTGTATCTAACCCCGTGCTGTACTTGTCCTGGGAGTGTTTGAAGGGTACAGTGTAGAGGGAGCTTTACTTTGTATCTAACCCCGTGCTGTACCTGTCCTGGGAGTGTTTGATGGGGAGAGTGTACAGGGAGCTTTACTGTGTATCTAACCCCGTGCTGTACTTGTCCTGGGAGTGTTTGATGGGGACACTGTAGAGGGAGCTTTACTGTGTATCTAACCCCGTGCTGTACCTGTCCTGGGAGTGTTTGATGGGGACAGTGTTGAGGGAGCTTTACTCTGTATCTAACCGCGTGCTGTACCTGTCCTGGGAGTGTTTTATGGGGACAGTGTAGAGGGAGCTTTGCTCTGTATCTAACCCCGTGCTGTACCTGTCCTGGGAATGTTTGATGCGGACAGTGTAGAGGGAGCTTTAGTCTGTATTTATCCCCGTGCTGTACCTATCCTGTGAGTGTTTGAAGAGGACAACCTAGAGGGAGCTGAACTCTGTATATAACCCCATGACGTACTCGTTCTGGGAGTGTTTGATGGGGACAGTGTGCAGGGAGCCTTACTGTGTATCTATCCCCGTGCTGTACCTGTCCTGGGACTGTTTTATGGGGACAGTGTAGAGGGAGCTTTACTTTGTATCTAACACCGTGCTGTACCTGTCCTGGGAGTGTTTGATGGGGACAGTGTAGAAATAGCTTTACTCTGTATCTAACCCTGTGCTGTACCTGTCCTGGGAGTGTTTGATGGGGACAGTGTAGAGGGAGCTTTACTCTGTATCTAACCCCGTGCTGTACCTGTCCTGGGAGTGTTTGATGGGAACAGTGTAGAGGGAGCTTTTCTCTATTTCTAATCCCGTGCTGTACCTGTCCTGGGAGTGTTTGATGGGGACGGTGTAGATGGAGCTTTACTCTCTATCTAACCCCGTGCGGTACCTGTCCTGGGAGCATTTGATGGAGATGGTTTAGAGGGAACTTTACCTTGTATTTAACCCAGTGTTGTACCTGTCCTGGGAGTGTTTGATGGAGACGGTGTAGAGGGAGCTTTAGTTTGTATCTAACCCCATGCTGTACCTGTCCTGGGAGTGTTTGATGCGGACAGTGTAGAGGGAGCTTTAATCTGTATTTATCCCCCGTGCTGTTCCTGTCCTGGGAGTGTTTGATGGGGAATGTGTAGAGGGGGCTTTACCCTTTATCTATCCCTGTGCTTTACCTATCCTGTGAGTGTTTGATGAGGTCAATGTAGAGGGGGTTTTACTCTGTATATAACCCCATGCCCTACTTGTCCTGGGAGTGTTTGATGGGGAGAGTGTACAGGGAGCTTTACTGTGTATCTAAACCGTGCTGTACCTGTCCTGGGCGAGTTTCATGGGGACAGTGCAGAGGGAGCTTTCCTCTTTAGCTATCCCCATGCTGTACTTATCCTGTGAGTGTTTCATGGTGCTAATGTCGAGGCAGCTTTACTCTGTATGTAAGCCCGTGCTGTACCTGTCCTGGGAGTGTTTGATGCGGACAGTGTAGAGGGAGCTTTAATCTGTATTTATCCCCCGTGCTGTACCTGTCCTGGGAGTGTTTGATGGGGACAGTGTAGAGGGAGCTTTACTCTGTATCTAACACCATGCTGTACCTGTCCTGGGAGTGTTTGATGCGGACAGTGTAGAGGGAGCTTTAGTCTGTATTTATCCCCCGTGCTGTACCTGTCCTGGGCGAGTTTCATGGGGACAGTGCAGAGGGAGCTTTCCTCTTTAGCTATCCCCATGCTGTACTTATCCTGTGAGTGTTTCATGGTGCTAATGTCGAGGCAGCTTTACTCTGTATGTAAGCCCGTGCTGTACCTGTCCTGGGAGTGTTTGATGCGGACAGTGTAGAGGGAGCTTTAATCTGTATTTATCCCCCGTGCTGTACCTGTCCTGGGAGTGTTTGATGCGGACAGTGTAGAGGGAGCTTTAGTCTGTATTTATCCCCGTGCTGTACCTATCCTGTGAGTGTTTGAAGAGGACAACCTAGAGGGAGCTTTACTCTGTATATAACCCCATGCCGTACTCGTTCTGGGAGTGTTTGATGGGGACAGTGTGCAGGGAGCTTTACTGTGTATCTATCCCCGTGCTGTACTTGTCCAGGGAGTGTTTGATGGGACAGCGTGGAGGGAGCTTTACTTTGTATCTAACACCGTGCCGTACCTGTCCTGGGAGTGTTTGATGGGGATGGTTTAGATGGAGCTTTCGTCAGCATCTATCCCCCGTGCTGTACCTGTCCTGGGAGTGTTTGATGGGGACAGTGTAGAGGGAGCTTTACTCTGTATCTAACCCCGTGCTGTACCTGCCCTGGGAGTGTTTGATGGGGATAATGTACAGGAAACTTTACTCTGTACCTAACCCCATGCTGGACCTGTCCTGGCAGTGTTTGATGGGGACAGTGTAGAGGGAGCTTTTCTCTATTTCTAACCCCGTGCTGTACCTGTCCTGGGAGTGTTTGATGGGGACAGTGTAGAGGGAGCTTTTCTCTATTTCTAACCCCGTGCTGTACCTGTCCTGGGAGTGTTTGATGGGGACAGTGTAGAGGGAGTTTTACTCTGTATCTAATACCGTGCTGTACCTGTCCTGGGAGTGTTTGATGGGGACAGTGTAGATGGAGCTTTACTCTCTATCTAACCCCGTGCGGTACCTGTCCTGGGAGCATTTGATGGAGATGGTTTAGAGGGAACTTTACCTTGTATTTAACCCAGTGTTGTACCTGTCCTGGGAGTGTTTGATGGAGACGGTGTAGAGGGAGCTTTACTTTGTATCTAACCCCGTGCTGTACCTGTCCTGGGCGAGTTTCATGGGGCCAGTGTAGAGGGAGCTTTCCTCTTTATCTATCCCCATGCTGTATTTATCCTGTGAGTGTTTCATGGCGCTAGTGTCGAGGGATCTTTACTCTCTATCTAACCCCGTGCTGTACCTGTCCTGGGAGTGTTTGATGGGGACAGTGTAGAGTGAGCTTTACACTGTATCTAACGCCGTGCTGTACCTATCCTGGGAGTGTTTGATGCGGACAGTGTAGAGGGAGCTGTAGTGTGTATTTATCCCCCGTGCTGTACCTTTCCTGGGAGTGTTTGATGGGGACAGTGTAGAGGGGGCTTTACCCTTTATCTATCCCCACACTTTACCTATCCTGTGAGTGTCTGATGAGGACAATGTAGAGTGAGTTTTACTCTGTATCTAACCCCGTCCTGTACCTGTCCTGGGAGTGATTGATGGGTACAGTGTAGAGTGAGCTTTACTCTGTATCTAACCCCGTGCTGTACCTGTCCTGGGAATGTTTAATGCGGACACTGTAGAGGGAGCTTTAGTCTGTATTTATCCCCCATGCTGTACCTGTCCTGGGAGTGTTTGATGGGGACAGTGTATAGGGGGCTTTACCCTTTATCTATCCCCATGCTTTACCTATCCTGTGAGCGTTTGATGAGGACAATTTAGAGGGAGTTTTACTCTGTATATAACCCCATGCCGTACTTGTTCTGGGAGTGTTTGATTGGGACAGTGTACAGGGAGCTTTACTGTGTATCTAACCCCATGCTGTACTTGTCCAGGGAGTGTATGAAGGGGACAGTGTTGAAGGAGCTTTACTTTGTATCTAACCCCATGCTGTAGCTGCCCTGGGAGTTTTTGATGGGGACAGTTTAGAGGGAGCTTTCGTCTGTATCTATCCCTGTGCTGTTCCTGTCCTGGGAGTGTTTGATGGGGACAGTGTAGAGGGAGCTTTACTCGGTATCTAACCCTGTGCTGTACCTGTCCTGGGAGTGTTTGATGCGGACAGTGTAGAGGGAGCTTTAATCTGTATTTATCCCCCGTGCTGTTCCTGTCCTGGGAGTGTTTGATGGGGACTGTGTAGAGGGGGCTTTACCCTTTATCTATCCCCGTGCTTTACCTATCCTGTGAGTGTTTGATGAGGTCAATGTAGAGGGGGTTTTACTCTGTATAAAACCCCATGCCCGACTTGTCCTGGGAGTGTTTGATGGGGAGAGTGTACAGGGAGCTTTACTGTGTATCTAACCCCGTGCTGTACCTGTCCTGGGAGTGTTTGATGCGGACAGTGTAGAGGGAGCTTTAATCTGTATTTATCCCCCGTGCTGTACCTGTCCTGGGAGTGTTTGATGGGGACTGTGTAGAGGGGGCTTTACCCTTTATCTATCCCCATGCTTTACCTATCCTGTGAGTGTTTGATGAGGTCAATGTAGAGGGAGTTTTACTCTGTATATAACCCCATGCCCTACTTGTCCTGGGAGTGTTTGATGGGGAGAGTGTACAGGGAGCTTTACTGTGTATCTAACCCCGTGCTGTACCTGTCCTGGGAGTGTTTGATGGGGAGAGTGTACAGGGAGCTTTACTGTGTATGTAACCCCGTGCTGTACCTGTCCTGGGAGTGTTTGATGGGGAGAGTGTACAGGGAGCTTTACTGTGTATCTAACCCCGTGCTGTACCTGTCCTGGGAGTGTTTGATGGGGAGAGTGTACAGGGAGCTTTACTCTGTATCTAACCCCGTGCTGTACCTGTCCTGGGAGTGTTTGATGAGGACAGTGTAGAGGGAGCTTTACTTTGTATCTAATACCGTGCTGTACCTGTCCTGGGAGTGTTTGATGGGGACAGTGTAGATGGCCCTTTACTCTCTATCTAACCCCGTGCGGTACCTGTCCTGGGAGCATTTGATGGAGATGGTTTAGAGGGAACTTTACCTTGTATTTAACCCAGTGTTGTACCTGTCCTGGGAGTGTTTGATGGAGACGGTGTAGAGGGAGCTTTAGTTTGTATCTAACCGCGTGCTGTACCTGTCCTGGGAGTGTTTTATGCGGACAGTGTAGAGGGAGCTTTAATCTGTATTTATCCCCCGTGCTGTTCCTGTCCTGGGAGTGTTTGATGGGGAATGTGTAGAGGGGGCTTTACCCTTTATCTATCCCTGTGCTTTACCTATCCTGTGAGTGTTTGATGAGGTCAATGTAGAGGGGGTTTTACTCTGTATATAACCCCATGCCCTACTTGTCCTGGGAGTGTTTGATGGGGAGAGTGTACAGGGAGCTTTACTGTGTATCTAACCCCGTGCTGTACCTGTCCTGGGAGTGTTTGATGCGGACAGTGTAGAGGGAGCTTTAATCTGTATTTATCCCCCGTGCTGTTCCTGTCCTGGGAGTGTTTGATGGGGACTGTGTAGAGGGGGCTTTACCCTTTATCTATCCCCGTGCTTTACCTATCCTGTGAGTGTTTGATGAGGTCAATGTAGAGGGGGTTTTACTCTGTATATAACCCCATGCCCTACTTGTCCTGGGAGTGTTTGATGGGGAGAGTGTACAGGGAGCTTTACTGTGTATCTAACCCCGTGCTGTACCTGTCCTGGGCGAGTTTCATGGGGACAGTGCAGAGGGAGCTTTCCTCTTTAGCTATCCCCATGCTGTACTTATCCTGTGAGTGTTTCATGGTGCTAATGTCGAGGGAGCTTTACTCTGTATGTATGCCCGTGCTGTACCTGTCCTGGAAGTGTTTGATGGGGATAATGTACAGGAAACTTTACTCTGTATCTAAACCCATGCTGGACCTGTCCTGGGATTGTTTGATGGGGACAGTGTAGAGGGAGCTTTTCTCTATTTCTAACCCCGTGCTGTACCTGTCCTGGGAGTGTTTGATGGGGACAGTGTAGAGGGAGCTTTACTTTGTATCTAACCCCATGCTGTACCTGTCCTGGGAGTTTTTGATGGGGACAGTGTAAATGGAGTTTTACTCTGTATCTTACACCGTGCTGTACCTGTCCTGGGAGTGTTTGATGGAGATGGTTTAGAGGGAACTTTACCTTGTATTTAACCCAGTGTTGTACCTGTCCTGGGAGTGTTTGATGGAGACGGTGTAGAGGGAGCTTTACTTTGTATCTAACCCCGTTCTGTACCTGTCCTGGGCGAGTTTCATGGGGCCAGTGTAGAGGGAGCTTTCCTCTTTATCTATCCCCATGCTGTATTTATCCTGTGAGTGTTTCATGGCGCTAGTGTCGAGGGATCTTTACTCTCTATCTAACCCCGTGCTGTACCTGTCCTGGGAGTGTTTGATGGGGACAGTGTAGAGTGAGCTTTACTCTCTATCTAACCCCGTGCGGTACCTGTCCTGGGAGCATTTGATGGAGATGGTTTAGAGGGAACTTTACCTTGTATTTAACCCAGTGTTGTACCTGTCCTGGGAGTGTTTGATGGAGACGGTGTAGAGGGAGCTTTACTTTGTATCTAACCCCGTTCTGTACCTGTCCTGGGCGAGTTTCATGGGGCCAGTGTAGAGAGAGCATTCTTCTTTATCTATCCCCATGCTGTATTTATCCTGTGAGTGTTTCATGGCGCTAGTGTCGAGGGATCTTTACTCTCTATCTAACCCCGTGCTGTACCTGTCCTGGGAGTGTTTGATGGGGACAGTGTAGAGTGAGCTTTACTCTGTATCTAACGCCGTGCTGTACCTATCCTGGGAGTGTTTGATGTGGACAGTGTAGAGGGAGCTGTAGTCTGTATTTATCCCCCGTGCTGTACCTTTCCTGGGAGTGTTTGATGGGGACAGTGTAGAGGGGGCTTTACCCTTTATCTATCCCCACACTTTACCTATCCTGTGAGTGTCTGATGAGGACAATGTAGAGTGAGTTTTACTCTGTATCTAACCCCGTCCTGTACCTGTCCTGGGAGTGATTGATGGGTACAGTGTAGAGTGAGCTTTACTCTGTATCTAACCCCGTGCTGTACCTGTCCTGGGAATGTTTGATGCGGACAGTGTAGAGGGAGCTTTAGTCTGTATTTATCCCCCATGCTGTACCTGTCCTGGGAGTGTTTGATGGGGACAGTGTATAGGGGGCTTTACCCTTTATCTATCCCCATGCTTTACCTATCCTGTGAGCGTTTGATGAGGACAATTTAGAGGGAGTTTTACTCTCTATATAACCCCATGCCGTACTTGTTCTGGGAGTGTTTGATTGGGACAGTGTACAGGGAGCTTTACTGTGTATCTAACCCCGTGCTGTACTTGTCCAGGGAGTGTATGAAGGGGACAGTGTTGAAGGAGCTTTACTTTGTATCTAACCCCATGCTGTAGCTGCCCTGGGAGTTTTTGATGGGGACAGTTTAGAGGGAGCTTTCGTCTGTATCTATCCCTGTGCTGTTCCTGTCCTGGGAGTGTTTGATGGGGACAGTGTAGAGGGAGCTTTACTCGGTATCTAACCCTGTGCTGTACCTGTCCTGGGAGTGTTTGATGCGGACAGTGTAGAGGGAGCTTTAATCTGTATTTATCCCCCGTGCTGTTCCTGTCCTGGGAGTGTTTGATGGGGACTGTGTAGAGGGGGCTTTACCCTTTATCTATCCCCGTGCTTTACCTATCCTGTGAGTGTTTGATGAGGTCAATGTAGAGGGGGTTTTACTCTGTATATAACCCCATGCCCGACTTGTCCTGGGAGTGTTTGATGGGGAGAGTGTACAGGGAGCTTTACTGTGTATCTAACCCCGTGCTGTACCTGTCCTGGGAGTGTTTGATGCGGACAGTGTAGAGGGAGCTTTAATCTGTATTTATCCCCCGTGCTGTACCTGTCCTGGGAGTGTTTGATGGGGACTGTGTAGAGGGGGCTTTACCCTTTATCTATCCCCGTGCTTTACCTATCCTGTGAGTGTTTGATGAGGTCAATGTAGAGGGAGTTTTACTCTGTATATAACCCCATGCCCTACTTGTCCTGGGAGTGTTTGATGGGGCGAGTGTACAAGGAGCTTTACTGTGTATCTAACCCCGTGCTGTACCTGTCCTGGGAGTGTTTGATGGGGAGAGTGTACAGGGAGCTTTACTGTGTATCTAACCCCGTGCTGTACTCGTCCTGGGAGTGTTTGAAGGGGACAGTGTAGAGGGAGATTTACTCTGTATCTATCCCCGTGCTGTACCTGTCCTGGGAGTGTTTGATGGGGACAGTGGAGAGGGAGCTTTACTTGGTATCTAACCCTGTGCTGTACCTGTCCTGGGAGTGTTTGATGGGGACAGTGTAGAGGGGGCTTTACCGTTTATCTATCCCCATGCTTTACCTATCCTGTGAGTGTTTGATGCGGACAATGTAGACAGAGCTTTACTCTGTATCTAACCCCATGCTGTACCTGTCCTGGGACTGTTTTATGGGGACAGTGTAGAGGGAGCTTTACTCTGTATCTAACCCCGTGCTGTACCTGTCCTGGGAGTGTTTGATGGGGACGGTGTAGAGGGAGATTTACTCTGTATCTAACCGCGTGCTGTACCTGTCCTGGGAGTGTTTGATGGGGACGGTGTAGAGGGAGCTTTACTCTGTATTTATCCCCCGTGCTGTACCTGTCCTGGGAGTGTTTGATGGGGACAGTGTAGAGGGAGCTTTACTTTGTATCTAACCCCATGCTTTACCTATCCTGTGAGTGTTTGATGAGGACAATGTAGAGTGAGTTTTACTCTGTATCTAACCCCATGCTGTACCTGTCCTGGGAGTGTTTGATGGAGACGGTGTAGAGGGAGCTTTACTTTGTATCTAACCCCGTTCTGTACCTGTCCTGGGCGAGTTTCATGGGGCCAGTGTAGAGAGAGCATTCTTCTTTATCTATCCCCATGCTGTATTTATCCTGTGAGTGTTTCATGGCGCTAGTGTCGAGGGATCTTTACTCTCTATCTAACCCCGTGCTGTACCTGTCCTGGGAGTGTTTGATGGGGACAGTGTAGAGTGAGCTTTACTCTGTATCTAACGCCGTGCTGTACCTATCCTGGGAGTGTTTGATGTGGACAGTGTAGAGGGAGCTGTAGTCTGTATTTATCCCCCGTGCTGTACCTTTCCTGGGAGTGTTTGATGGGGACAGTGTAGAGGGGGCTTTACCCTTTATCTCTCCCCACACTTTACCTATCCTGTGAGTGTCTGATGAGGACAATGTAGAGTGAGTTTTACTCTGTATCTAACCCCGTCCTGTACCTGTCCTGGGAGTGATTGATGGGTACAGTGTAGAGTGAGCTTTACTCTGTATCTAACCCCGTGCTGTACCTGTCCTGGGAATGTTTGATGCGGACAGTGTAGAGGGAGCTTTAGTCTGTATTTATCCCCCATGCTGTACCTGTCCTGGGAGTGTTTGATGGGGACAGTGTATAGGGGGCTTTACCCTTTATCTATCCCCATGCTTTACCTATCCTGTGAGCGTTTGATGAGGACAATTTAGAGGGAGTTTTACTCTGTATATAACCCCATGCCGTACTTGTTCTGGGAGTGTTTGATTGGGACAGTGTACAGGGAGCTTTACTGTGTATCTAACCCCGTGCTGTACTTGTCCAGGGAGTGTATGAAGGGGACAGTGTTGAAGGAGCTTTACTTTGTATCTAACCCCATGCTGTAGCTGCCCTGGGAGTTTTTGATGGGGACAGTTTAGAGGGAGATTTCGTCTGTATCTATCCCTGTGCTGTTCCTGTCCTGGGAGTGTTTGATGGGGACAGTGTAGAGGGAGCTTTACTCTGTATCTAACCCCGTGCTGTACCTGTCCTGGGAGTGTTTGATGCGGACAGTGTAGAGGGAGCTTTAATCTGTATTTATCCCCCGTGCTGTTCCTGTCCTGGGAGTGTTTGATGGGGACTGTGTAGAGGGGGCTTTACCCTTTATCTATCCCCGTGCTTTACCTATCCTGTGAGTGTTTGATGAGGTCAATGTAGAGGGGGTTTTACTCTGTATATAACCCCATGCCCTACTTGTCCTGGGAGTGTTTGATGGGGAGAGTGTACAGGGAGCTTTACTGTGTATCTAACCCCGTGCTGTACCTGTCCTGGGAGTGTTTGATGCGGACAGTGTAGAGGGAGCTTTAATCTGTATTTTTCCCCCGTGCTGTACCTGTCCTGGGAGTGTTTGATGGGGACTGTGTAGAGGGGGCTTTACCCTTTATCTATCCCCGTGCTTTACCTATCCTGTGAGTGTTTGATGAGGTCAATGTAGAGGGGGTTTTACTCTGTATATAACCCCATGCCCTACTTGTCCTGGGAGTGTTTGATGGGGAGAGTGTACAGGGAGCTTTACTGTGTATCTAACCCCGTGCTGTACCTGTCCTGGGAGTGTTTGATGGGGAGAGTGTACAGGGAGCTTTACTGTGTATCTAACCCCATGCCCTACTTGTCCAGGGAGTGTATGAAGGGGACAGTGTTGAAGGAGCTTTACTTTGTATCTAACCCCATGCTGTAGCTGCCCTGGGAGTTTTTGATGGGGACAGTTTAGAGGGAGCTTTCGTCTGTATCTATCCCTGTGCTGTTCCTGTCCTGGGAGTGTTTGATGGGGACAGTGTAGAGGGAGCTTTACTCGGTATCTAACCCTGTGCTGTACCTGTCCTGGGAGTGTTTGATGCGGACAGTGTAGAGGGAGCTTTAATCTGTATTTATCCCCCGTGCTGTTCCTGTCCTGGGAGTGTTTGATGGGGACTGTGTAGAGGGGGCTTTACCCTTTATCTATCCCCGTGCTTTACCTATCCTGTGAGTGTTTGATGAGGTCAATGTAGAGGGGGTTTTACTCTGTATATAACCCCATGCCCGACTTGTCCTGGGAGTGTTTGATGGGGAGAGTGTACAGGGAGCTTTACTGTGTATCTAACCCCGTGCTGTACCTGTCCTGGGAGTGTTTGATGCGGACAGTGTAGAGGGAGCTTTAATCTGTATTTATCCCCCGTGCTGTACCTGTCCTGGGAGTGTTTGATGGGGACTGTGTAGAGGGGGCTTTACCCTTTATCTATCCCCGTGCTTTACCTATCCTGTGAGTGTTTGATGAGGTCAATGTAGAGGGAGTTTTACTCTGTATATAACCCCATGCCCTACTTGTCCTGGGAGTGTTTGATGGGGCGAGTGTACAAGGAGCTTTACTGTGTATCTAACCCCGTGCTGTACCTGTCCTGGGAGTGTTTGATGGGGAGAGTGTACAGGGAGCTTTACTGTGTATCTAACCCCGTGCTGTACTCGTCCTGGGAGTGTTTGAAGGGGACAGTGTAGAGGGAGATTTACTCTGTATCTATCCCCGTGCTGTACCTGTCCTGGGAGTGTTTGATGGGGACAGTGGAGAGGGAGCTTTACTTGGTATCTAACCCTGTGCTGTACCTGTCCTGGGAGTGTTTGATGGGGACAGTGTAGAGGGGGCTTTACCGTTTATCTATCCCCATGCTTTACCTATCCTGTGAGTGTTTGATGCGGACAATGTAGACAGAGCTTTACTCTGTATCTAACCCCATGCTGTACCTGTCCTGGGACTGTTTTATGGGGACAGTGTAGAGGGAGCTTTACTCTGTATCTAACCCCGTGCTGTACCTGTCCTGGGAGTGTTTGATGGGGACGGTGTAGAGGGAGATTTACTCTGTATCTAACCCCGTGCTGTACCTGTCCTGGGAGTGTTTGATGGGGACGGTGTAGAGGGAGCTTTACTCTGTATTTATCCCCCGTGCTGTACCTGTCCTGGGAGTGTTTGATGGGGACGGTGTAGAGGGAGCTTTACTCTGTATTTATCCCCCGTGCTGTACCTGTCCTGGGAGTGTTTGATGGGGACAGTGTAGAGGGAGCTTTACTTTGTATCTAACCCCATGCTTTACCTATCCTGTGAGTGTTTGATGAGGACAATGTAGAGTGAGATTTACTCTGTATCTAACCCCGTGCTGTATCTGTCCTGGGAGTGTTTGATGGGGACAGTGTAGAGGGAGCTTTACTCTGTATCTAACCCCGTGCGGTACCTGTCCTGGGAGCATTTGATGGAGATGGTTTAGAGGGAACTTTACCTTGTATTTAACCCAGTGTTGTACCTGTCCTGGGAGTGTTTGATGGAGACGGTGTAGAGGGAGCTTTACTTTGTATCTAACCCCGTTCTGTACCTGTCCTGGGCGAGTTTCATGGGGCCAGTGTAGAGAGAGCATTCTTCTTTATCTATCCCCATGCTGTATTTATCCTGTGAGTGTTTCATGGCGCTAGTGTCGAGGGATCTTTACTCTCTATCTAACCCCGTGCTGTACCTGTCCTGGGAGTGTTTGATGGGGACAGTGTAGAGTGAGCTTTACTCTGTATCTAACGCCGTGCTGTACCTATCCTGGGAGTGTTTGATGTGGACAGTGTAGAGGGAGCTGTAGTCTGTATTTATCCCCCGTGCTGTACCTTTCCTGGGAGTGTTTGATGGGGACAGTGTAGAGGGGGCTTTACCCTTTATCTATCCCCACACTTTACCTATCCTGTGAGTGTCTGATGAGGACAATGTAGAGTGAGTTTTACTCTGTATCTAACCCCGTCCTGTACCTGTCCTGGGAGTGATTGATGGGTACAGTGTAGAGTGAGCTTTACTCTGTATCTAACCCCGTGCTGTACCTGTCCTGGGAATGTTTGATGCGGACAGTGTAGAGGGAGCTTTAGTCTGTATTTATCCCCCATGCTGTACCTGTCCTGGGAGTGTTTGATGGGGACAGTGTATAGGGGGCTTTACCCTTTATCTATCCCCATGCTTTACCTATCCTGTGAGCGTTTGATGAGGACAATTTAGAGGGAGTTTTACTCTGTATATAACCCCATGCCGTACTTGTTCTGGGAGTGTTTGATTGGGACAGTGTACAGGGAGCTTTACTGTGTATCTAACCCCGTGCTGTACTTGTCCAGGGAGTGTATGAAGGGGACAGTGTTGAAGGAGCTTTACTTTGTATCTAACCCCATGCTGTAGCTGCCCTGGGAGTTTTTGATGGGGACAGTTTAGAGGGAGATTTCGTCTGTATCTATCCCTGTGCTGTTCCTGTCCTGGGAGTGTTTGATGGGGACAGTGTAGAGGGAGCTTTACTCTGTATCTAACCCCGTGCTGTACCTGTCCTGGGAGTGTTTGATGCGGACAGTGTAGAGGGAGCTTTAATCTGTATTTATCCCCCGTGCTGTTCCTGTCCTGGGAGTGTTTGATGGGGACTGTGTAGAGGGGGCTTTACCCTTTATCTATCCCCGTGCTTTACCTATCCTGTGAGTGTTTGATGAGGTCAATGTAGAGGGGGTTTTACTCTGTATATAACCCCATGCCCTACTTGTCCTGGGAGTGTTTGATGGGGAGAGTGTACAGGGAGCTTTACTGTGTATCTAACCCCGTGCTGTACCTGTCCTGGGAGTGTTTGATGCGGACAGTGTAGAGGGAGCTTTAATCTGTATTTTTCCCCCGTGCTGTACCTGTCCTGGGAGTGTTTGATGGGGACTGTGTAGAGGGGGCTTTACCCTTTATCTATCCCCGTGCTTTACCTATCCTGTGAGTGTTTGATGAGGTCAATGTAGAGGGGGTTTTACTCTGTATATAACCCCATGCCCTACTTGTCCTGGGAGTGTTTGATGGGGAGAGTGTACAGGGAGCTTTACTGTGTATCTAACCCCGTGCTGTACCTGTCCTGGGAGTGTTTGATGGGGAGAGTGTACAGGGAGCTTTACTGTGTATCTAACCCCATGCCCTACTTGTCCTGGGAGTGTTTGATGGGGAGAGTGTACAGGGAGCTTTACTCTGTATCTATCCCCGTGCTGTACCTGTCCTGGGAGTGTTTGATGGGGACAGTGGAGAGGGAGCTTTACTTGGTATCTAACCCTGTGCTGTACCTGTCCTGGGAGTGTTTGATGGGGACAGTGTAGAGGGGGCTTTACCGTTTATCTATCCCCATGCTTTACCTATCCTGTGAGTGTTTGATGAGGACAACATAGAGGGAGCTTTACTCTGTATATAACCCCATGCCGTACTCGTTCTGGGAGTGTTTGATGGGGACAGTGTGCAGGGAGCTTTACTGTGTATCTATCCCCGTGCTGTACCTGTCGTGGGAGTGTTTGATGCGGACAATGTAGACAGAGCTTTACTCTGTATCTAACCCCATGCTGTACCTGTCCTGGGACTGTTTTATGGGGACAGTGTAGAGGGAGCTTTGCTTTGTATCTAACACCGTGCTGTACCTGTCCTGGGAGTGTTTGATGGGGATGGTTTAGATGGAGCTTTCGTCAGCATCTATCCCCCGTGCTGTACCTGTCCTGGGAGTTTTTGATGGGGACAGTGTAGAGGGAGCTTTACTCTGTATCTAACACCGTGCTGTACCTGTCCTGGGAGTGTTTGATGGGGACGGTGTAGAGGGAGCTTTACTTTGTATCTAACCCCATGCTTTACCTATCCTGTGAGTGTTTGATGAGGACAATGTAGAGTGAGTTTTACTCTGTATCTAACCCCGTGCTGTATCTGTCCTGGGAGTGTTTGATGGGGACAGTGTAGAGGGAGCTTTACTTTGTATCTAACCCCATGCTGTACCTGTCCTGGGAGTGTTTGATGGGGACAGTGTAGAGGGAGCTTTACTCTCTATCTAACCCCGTGCGGTACCTGTCCTGGGAGCATTTGATGGAGATGGTTTAGAGGGAACTTTACCTTGTATTTAACCCAGTGTTGTACCTGTCCTGGGAGTGTTTGATGGAGACGGTGTAGAGGGAGCTTTACTTTGTATCTAACCCCGTTCTGTACCTGTCCTGGGCGAGTTTCATGGGGCCAGTGTAGAGGGAGCTTTCCTCTTTATCTATCCCCATGCTGTATTTATCCTGTGAGTGTTTCATGGCACTAGTGTCGAGGGATCTTTACTCTCTATCTAACCCCGTGCTGTACCTGTCCTGGGAGTGTTTGATGGGGACAGTGTAGAGTGAGCTTTACTCTGTATCTAACGCCGTGCTGCACCTATCCTGGGAGTGTTTGATGCGGACAGTGTAGAGGGAGCTGTAGTGTGTATTTATCCCCCGTGCTGTACCTTTCCTGGGAGTGTTTGATGGGGACAGTGTAGAGGGGGCTTTACCCTTTATCTATCCCCACACTTTACC